>NC_092071.1:24266353-24483853 GCF_039877785.1 Chaetodon trifascialis | reverse complement strand
TTAGAGAAGCAAGCTTTTCAATGAAAGGTGACGAATGGAGTGTCAACACTGGCTCAAGAATAACAGAGCCAGTTTTTTTTCCCCCTGCCTCAAATACTGCTGTCAAGTGACCAGTGCCCCGGGGGGGCTGGAGCCTATCTCAGCTGTCAACGGGCGGGAGGCGGGGTACACCCTGGGGGGCAACATATATCCACAAACAACCATTCACGCTCACACTCACACCTAGGGGCCCAACCAGGGAATCGAACTGGCGACCTTCTTGCTGTGAGGCATGCACACTACCTGCTGCGCCACCGTGCAGCCCTCGTTCAACATTCCCTCAACTCAAAATACTCTTATTTGCTTTTTTTTGCAGAGAGTTAGATGAGAATATACCACTCTCATACCTGTCCAGTAAAAGAATTTCCCAAATTGGGATCAATAAAGTAAAAGCCTAAGTCTAAATGTGAAGCTACTGTCATCAGCTGGTTAGCTTTGCAGAGTGACAGGGGAAAAAACAGCCCTGGCTCTGTCCAAAAGTCACAAAATTTGCCTACCAGATCCTCTAAAACTCATTAATTCACTCAATTAAATTCTGTTTGTTTGTGTCAAACCAACAATTTACTGTTTTATGGGGAGTTATGTGTGCTGGATCATTGCTTGGCTAGGACCAGTTACAACCTGGAGTCTCTACTGGTTGCCTGGCAAATGGTCAGAGTCAAGAAATAACTGCCAAAAGAGGGAATTATTGGCTAGCCCAGTTCTTATACTAAGATAGGAACATCTAACCATCTAAGATATATGTTTAATGTGCTGACAAGTGCAGAGTGGTGTCAATAATCTCATCTACTTGTAACACTCTGCTGTAAGGCCAATAGGTGAATTTCCAACAATGCTGAGCTATTCCTTTCAGCGAAGCACTGACTTGGTAACTGCTGTTGTCATTGTTGACTGGACAATAGTAGAAAGCTGGTGTAGGTCTTGTATTCGCCACCCAGAAATAGAGTTTGTTATTCTCACATCTCAAAAATAATAGCATTTAGCCATTACTATTCTCTGTTGACATAACTTAGTTTGTATGAAAATAGAAAATCACGCATGTCTGCCTGTCCCTTAATTCCTTCTGCTTGTTACAGGATTATTGCACAGGCAGTAGAGTGAGCATTAATTATGTGAAGATTAAAATTAAAATGGAATTGTGTGAAATGCTGAAAAGCCATTGACACTTTTAAATATGGAAATGAAAAGTTGATACATTGTTTATTGTTACACTGTGACCTGCTGCTTCTGCTGAGATGGGCTTTGTGCCACAAGCTGTAGATCAGCTTTGATTGCTGAACTTGCTAACCTGTGAATGTTGTTCCCCCAGGTGCCCACGGAGTGCGAGAGGAGCCCCAGTTTGTGACGGCACGTGCAGGAGAGAACGTTATCCTGGGATGCGATGTGTCCCACCCCCTGAATGGCCAGCCCTATGTGGTGGAGTGGTTCAAGTATGGAATGCCCATCCCCTTTTTCATCAACTTTCGCTTCTACCCTCCTCATGTGGACCCGGAATACGCTGGTAAGATGGTGAAAACCAACATGTTCACGCTTAAATAGTGACTCGATACATCTCCCCTCTCGGGTTGAAAATTTCATGCCTGCTGAATCTCTGACCACAGCTAGCATCACTTATGGATGCGGTTGGATACATGCAGAAGTACACTCTGCTTCACCTGCAGTAACGCTAAACAGTGATGTCACAGTGTACTTACACACCCAGGAGTACACGTCTACATTATATTGAATTCAGGGGCAGTTACATTAATTTGTCCAATGAAATGTGATTTGGGGTGACACTTTACCCTGCCCATCATATAAAAATGCTCTTGACCATTAGCTAGTGGGTAGCTAGCAAAGCAATATCTCAGTAGGAGGTGCTTTGTTTACTTTTACAAAGAATGTGTGTGGTTGAGGTGTAATTTATCCATTTCACCTTCATCCTCCTGATCTAACAACATGGGCAAGGAAGTAAGAGTGAGGACCAACAGTCCGCATTGTACAGTTCCTGACCTCTGTGTCTCTGAAATTGTTGAAACTATTACAGTAATAAGTTGAAGGGCACTCTGTGAGTGCAGACCTCCACCAAGGCCCAAAGTCCACTTGTCTATGATATACAACTCTGCAAACACAACCACTATATATGTGTTTGGAAATATTTCCAAAACTATTAGAATGTCACATTTGGATGTAAGAGTATAAGTAGTTGCATGATATGTGTGTATTTACTTTTCCAAAGCCACACCTTTGTTTGAGAAAAAAACATTGTTGCCTAACCCTAACCCCAACTTTTTTTGGAATCTGAGCTGTGCTTGTCTGTGCTAGCACAGAGAATTATTGGTACACTGCATGAAAAACCACATTTTCGACCTGTAAATTCCCGTGAAGTTCGTTGATTTTCGGCGATTTACGGCAAGTTTACGGGGAACTTCGCCGGCTCCGAATATCGTCGGAAACGAACCATCTGTCGGCGGGGGGCGTGGTTAATCGCGTCTTTGCGAAGGTGCAAATAGCTCTAATTAGCACATGAATGCTACCGACGTTGATCTACTCAGGCTGGCCTGCTGACTTCACAAACAACCATTGGATGATTCCAAAGGCATTTTAAAAGGAAGCCATCATGTGATTGGATAGCAACTCCAATTACATGAGTGAGCGATCATGTGATTGTATGACAACTCTGCTGTTATTGGTCATCTGTGCGCCACAAATAATAATAATAATAATGATAATAAATACATATTAAATACTATATCATAAATTATTATATTAAAAATAATTATCATATTGTTATATTTATGTATATATAAAATATAGATGATATATATATTTTATTTGATTGATGATTCATTGATTTATTTGGCGATCCACCTTCTACACTACCACACAGTAGAACACAAAGAACACAGTTGACAGAAACATTTTGAAAAAAGTCTTTAATGAAATTGTGCCACACACATTAACAAGGGAAGGAAAAAAAAGAAAGGAAATGTGGGGGTTCACACAGTCTCTGGGTTGGGCCATGCCGCTGTTCTACGGTGCATGCCTAAGGCCTCTGAAAATGCCTTTTTGCTGCGTCTGGGTCATACAGTTGGTACCGGTCGCTTTGATGGGGACTTAATGCAAAGCCATTTGCGGTGTGTCACCACATATTTTGGGTCGCTCTCCAGCCGCTCTTGAAGTGTCTGGCAGAGTCGGGAGAGCCTCTGACTGCGGAAAGATGGAGGCTTTACGACCCACCCAGCTTCCCCTTCCACGGTGTCATCCTCCTCATCAGACATCATGTCAGCAGTGACCCCCTGCCAAAATTCTATTTCCTCCTGGGTGGCTAGGACACTCCTTCTTGCTTCCAGAAGCTGTAAATACAGGTATTAATATAATATTAGTACTGCAAAGAAACAATAACACGTGATAACATATGTGACAATGTTTCTCAAAAACAATGCAGCTAATAAATAAAATTCAGCCCATTTATACATTGTTGTGAAAATAAAGTGGCATTCACGTAACTCTTACCCGCTTCCTTCTCTGTCTGCTGCGAGCTGAAATCTTCACAGCTGCTGCCTGAACTGAAAGAGCTGGCTGGGCATACCTGAAGCTCCTCCGCACCGTGTCATAATATGTCTTACAGGCCGCTGGAAGAAAATATATATTGGTTTGAAATAATTAAAACAGGCTTCAGGAAAGTAAAAACAACAACAACAACAACAACAACAAGAAACAACAGAAAGGGGTTAAATAAATAAAAAAAACATACATAAAAGGACTCCTCTGTCCACACCATCCAAGTCTGGACTCGCAGTTAAAGTGGCCATCAAATATGACGACACCGTTTCGTTGTGGGGCAAGTTTAGTCTGTAAAACACAAAAAGTACAAACATGTCATGCAACGTTTATGTTTACTTATATTCTGCAGAATATTTCCTGTGTATTTAATTAACTTACCCCTGCTCAGCTTCATATCGCCTGTCATTTCCGTCACGATTGTGCAGACGTCGCACCTTTTCCTTTAAAATACAAAATACATTGTAATGTTAAATGTAACCTGAACGGTTACCAAACGTTCGGAACGTAGTGCAATAAGAATAATAAAGGTTTGGCGCCCTAAAAACTGCACAATGTAGTACTAAATGCTAACGTGACTTACTACAACTTATGCACCCGTCTCTTCGTCTCCACAGCTGCAGTTCGGTCGGAGCTGCTCCTCCAGAGCGAGCAGTCTGGCTTTTATCGCGGTCATTCTCCTCGCCAACTGCGCGATCAGCTGCGTTAGCAGCCGAGACAATCCACTTAAGGCGCTCGGCAGTTTCTTCTCTAAATTGTTTGGACTTTCTGGATATGGTCGCTCCGCAGCCAGGCCGTCCACTCGTCACAGAGGAGTGCCTTCGGGGATGAACTGAAGACGACGTCCGGCCGTTGTATGAACAGAGTTAAAGTTTAGCAGGACCCGAAACGTAACTGTTCTGATCCAAACACGATTCGCGTTCACAGACGCGCCAAGGTCGTTTTCTGCCGACGTCATTGCATTAGAGGAGGCGTCCAATCATATGCGCGGTCGCACTCTTGGAATTTCTCGCGAGACCATTTTCGTTGCGTAGAAAGAAAAATATGCTTTGTTAGGTACTTTGATTTTCTATTTTTGTATCTGAATATTTTATAAAACATGTAAACTTCTTTAAAGTGACATCATCGAAAATAAAAAAAAAGAAAAGTTACTTTGGTGTGTTCTCTTTTTATTCCTACTTAAAGAATCATCAGTGGACTGATCCTGCTGGAATTTTGCAAGCTAATCACACAAGCATTGTTCATCTGGTGTTGTGTTGGCAAAATGCGAAAAATTGTGACCAGTGTCCAAGAACTGTAGATGCTTTAATTTTCACAATTTGATTTAGCAATTTAAGTGGAAATTTAAAGGCTTTTGAGAGTCAGGACACTTATCCTGTATGTACCTCATGAAATCCTCATGAAAAAAAAAAAATCTTTGTATTCTGTAGGCACAGAGCACACACACACACACACACACACACACACAATATCTAATTTGCATTTGTATAGCTTGCAGCTTTACATTTGCATTTTAACACCTCATGGTCACAGGGGCTGAGAGAGAACTTCCACGGCAATTTACAGTGACGGAAATTGACGGAAATGTTACTTTTCATGTAGTGGTACCTGTGAATGTGGATCGTGATATGTAGTCACAGTCCATATACATCTGGCTATGTTTTGTCACTGCTGATTTTACAATCACCCACTTTTTTTTTAAATGTATGGCATTTATTCCAACATGACCAAATGTCTCAGCATTCAATAATGAAAGTGAAAAATGTTTTGTGTACTGTACCTGCAGTTGTGATTTGGATCCACTCTAAAATTGAATGGGTTCTTCCTTGGCCCATGCTATACCATTCTATTAACCTAGATGAGAATCAGCCAGTAGTTTTTGTGTAATCCTTCTGACAAACAGACAAATAAACCGAGCAAAAAACATAACCTTCTTCACAGAAGTAATAATAAAATTTTCCTTAGTGGTGTTTAGCCAAATGACATGTATTTCATTAATGATTGTTGTCTTGAAACCAGTGAATATATGTTTACCAGAGGATCAAACCAAGTCAGCTGCTGTTCATCCAGTTTGATCTGTCTGTTTTGGTAAAAGGGTTTAAACAAAGACATTAAACTGTCACCTTGTTGACAGTGTTTCCTTTGATCAGTGGTGTGCTCACTAGTGTAGATGATGTGTTTGATTTAAAGAGCATTTATCATGCATGCATTCATGTCATAACAAATTAAATGTGTTTCCCCACTGTGAGGAGGAGTCACTGCAAGTAGCATCCACACATGTTTTGGATGGAGGTCAATTGATAGTGGATTTTTAAAGGCTGATATAATAATGATAGTTTGGAGCAGAAAAAAAGAGATATGACATACACGTCTTACACATTGAATTCATGTATGGATCATGCAAAACAGTGAAGTCCATCCTCGTGTGGCTGGTGGAGGCTGTGCAACCATCAGGTTAGATCAATACCAGTAGTAAAATTGCATTGTAAAATTGCATCAGCCAAACTAATTAATTAGTCACCCTCTAGTTTATTATAATCTAAATAGTTACACTACATTTCCCTCCTAAGTGTTATGGAATAATAACAGTAGGAAAGATTCTCCAACAGCATCAGAACAGCTGACACTATGCACGACCGCTGTGCTGTGGCTATTTAAAGTGCCGTGTCCCTAATTAATCGCATATGTGTGTAAACTGTCATTATTATACATCAGACAGATGATGGACAGTTAATCTATAGTGCTTGTATTGAAACAGACTTAATAAAGTGCTTAACAATTCAGGATTAAATGTCAAGATCATGAACAGGGAAGCAATGGTGCCAGTGAACAAACTTAACCTAAGCCAGAATGTCTTCTATGAATGAACCATAGTTAACCATTAGCCCTTCCCACCGATTGTTAGAAGAAAGTGAAACACAAAGAGAGAGAGAGAAAATAAATAAATAAATAAATAAATAAATAAATAAATAAATAAATAAATAAATAAATAAAAATAATAAAGGTTGCCAGGTTTTGCTGAAAACATTACCAGAATTGATTTTAAAATTCTATTGTTTGTTTTTAAAGCTCTCAATGGCCTAGCTCCTGAGTACCTGACTGAGCTCCTCTGTATCCATGCCCCTGCCAGAACTTTGAGATCCTCAAATCAGCTGCTACTGGCCACCCCAAAAATGAGGCTAGAAACTAAAGGTGACCGAGCCTTTGTGGCGGCAGCCCCTAGGCTCTGGAACAACCTGCCCTGGCACATCCGCTCCGCGGGATCGATTGAGGTTTTTAAATCCTCCCTAAAGACACACCTCTTCTCCCTGGCTTTTAATCAAGTCTAAGTGGACTCCTGGCAAAATTTTAATTTTAATTTAATTTTAATTCTATTTTATTTTATCCTATTTTACTGCATTGTTTTTATGTTTTTACTATTGTTTTATTTATTGTAATTGCTGCATCGTTTGGGTCATTTTATAATTTATCCTTTTACTCTGTACAGCACTTTGGTCAACCCCAGTTGTTTTAAATGTGCTCTATAAATAAAGTTTGAGTTGAGTTGAGAACCTGCAAGTGAGAGTCTAACCTTCTCAAGTTTGATATGAATTAGGACCTCCCTAAGCCAGCTATTGTGTGAAGGGGGGAGAGCATGTTTCCACTTCAACAAAATAAGGCATCTGGCCAATAGAGTTGTAAAGGCCAATACCCAGCGCTTTGCCACAGGGAGATTAGGTGTTGTAAGGGAGGGGAACCAAACAGGGCTGTGCAAGGCTCAGGACTAAGATCCATATCAAGCGCTATTGTAAGTGTGTCAAAATTTGGCACCAAAAACCAGTGAGGTTTGGACAGGACCAAAAAATGTGTGTATGATTAGTAGGTAACTGCTTACACTTAATACAACTGTCACTGGTGCCGAGCGTTTGTGTAGTACACTCTGAAAAGAGCCTTACATTGTAATAAACTGTGCCTAGCACACATGGAGGACGAGTGAACTAGCTTAAGAATTTGGTCCCATTGGTTGTCTGATATTGGTACTCCTATCTCCTCCTCCCAAGTCAGCTTCAGGCGAGTCATTTGGTCAGGGTTAAGGGATTCAATGGAGTTGTAAATCACAGAGATGGAATGTTTTTTTCTGCAGGGTCAAGGGTGAGCAAAGAGTCAATCAGAGACCTGGGTGGGTGGTTGGGGAAATGAGGGTAGGTTGTTTGGACAAAGTGCCTGGCTTGAATGAAACGGAAAAAGTGAGAGCCTGGCTGCAAGTTCTGTAAAATCAGTAAAAATGTTTTTCTTTGTAAAGGTCCTTGACATGGGCTGCACGGTAGCGCAGCAGGTAGTGTGCGTGATTCACAGCAAGAAGGTCGCAGGTTCAATTCCCGGGTCGGGCCTTTCTGCATGTGTGGGTTCTCTCCGGGCACTCCGGCTTCCTCCCACAGACCAAAAACATGCTCATTAGGTTCATCGGTGACTCTAAATTGCCCCTAGGTGTGAGTGTGAATGGTTGTGTGTATGTGCCCTGCGATCGGCTGGCGACCGGTCCAGGGTGTACCCCGCTTCCCGCCCGTTGACAGCCGAGATAGGCTCCGGCCCCCCCGCGACCCCGAAAGGGATAAGCGGCATAGAAAATGGATGGATGGTCCTTGACATGCAGCAGGCCTTTGTTTCGCCAGACACTAAGAGTAGGGTCTGACAGGGAGGGTGGGAATAGATGGTTTTTAACAAGGGCTAAAGTTCAAGGTTCATTCATGCCATAATGTTTACGAAAATACGTCCAAATTTTCAGGGGTTCTGTGAGATATTATGAATCTTGAGGGTTAGCCACCGTAGGACCATAGTTCTATCTGAGCCCATGAGAGGCCTGCTTCAGCTCCTCTGTCAAGCTAATGACTAAGTTTGTTAATGTTGCAAGCCCAATAATATTGAATAAGATTGGGTAGTGCAAGACTGCCCATCTTTTTGGGGAGTTGTAAAACAGCTTTTTTAATACGGGGTGGCTTATTCAGCCACAAAAACTTGTGCAATATTTCTGCATCCCCACACACTTTCTTCTTTAAGAATTAGATGAGATTAGATGAGATTAGATTTAGATGTATTTGTCCTTTTGCAAGGAATATTGTTTCCACCTTTGGTTCAGCCTCAAGAATACACAAATACATCAAAATGGACAGAATACATCAAACTCCACAGATGCATATATGAATCCTAAAACATACGCCCAATAACTTAGCTCAAATACCTGACAGGAAAGCCTGCTAAGTTACAGAATCTGTGGTTAGAGTTCCAGAGTCCTGACTACAGCAAAGAGTTGAAGGATATGAATGATAGATGAAAGATGAAAATATAAATTATACCCATTATCAATAAACACAGAATAATACTTTATCTTATTGCCTTTCAGTCTCTTTTAAATCTTCATCTGTTACCTCTATCTAGGCTCTAATATCATAAGTGCATGGCATCTTACATAATAAACATAATAAACTAATATACTGTAAGCCCACACTCTCACACACACTCTCTCTGCAACAAACCAAAAACTAAACGACAGGTCTGAGTTGTGGCTCGGGAGTATGGAGGCCTAAAAACTGTAATAGCCACTTCACTTGTTCCCACAAGCAATCAAAATAAAATGACATGTGCAAGTTTTTCAGTACTCACTAATCCAGGGATAGTCAGTGGGGCAGGTGAGTGGAAAAGGGGTAATAGAATAGAATAGAAGATAGAAGAATAGAAGAAAACCAGCAGCGACAGTCTACAGTAGCACACCAGCAGGAGGGAAATTGCACTAGTGGTCCATAGGAGATTTCCAGGTCCTCTCATCCAGTCACAAAGCTCCATCTCCTCATGTGGATCAGCAACAAGTTGAAACAGTAGGATAACTGGCCGTCAGCCCTTAAGTTATGAATGTTGTTGCTCTCTCTCTTACAACATCTGATGTTCACTGGACGATGATAGTTTGTATCTGTATTTCTCCAAAACCCAAAGCCTCATTTTACAACTAAGCCCCACCCCTTTACCTAGGCACGCGCCTGCATTGGCTGTTTGCTTTCAAATTAAAATAAAGAAAGACAAAGACTGACATTGTGCTGCAACCCAAGTTAGACTGTCAGGCTGACTACCGTATTTTCCGGACAATAAGTCGCACTTTTTTCACAGTTTGGCTGGTCCTGCGACTTATAGTCAGTTGAGGTCACAGTTTACGGATTACCGTCTACAGCTGCATGGGGGCGCTCTAGGCTTGTGACAACTATATGCTGCACCTGTACCACTCCTGCACCACAAATTACCTGAAAAAAAGACAACTGAGAAAGACTGAACAGAAACAAAATGCCCCCAAAAAGAACATCCTGTACTGCAGGTTACAAACTGCAGGTAGTAAAATATGCAGCCGAAAACAACAATTGTCTGTAGACCTCCACAATTCAAAAATAAAATAAAAGCTTGCAACTCCATAACTGCCATTATCCCTGGAGGCTTAACCAAAGTACTCCAGCCACTCGACATCTCTGTGAAACGGAACTTTAAGGCAGCCTTTCGTTGCCCGTGGGAGGAGTGGATGGTGGATGGAGAGCACAGCTTCACAGCAACGGGGAGGATGCGCCATGCAACTTTCCAGCAAGTCCTTGGATGGATCGACAAAGCATGGACTTCAGTGACAACCAAAACCATCCTGTCAGCATTCAGAAAGGCCGGAACAACTGGAACTGATGCAGAGTCTGACGACATCCTTGCAGAAGAGGAGACGGCGCTTCATCTTCCTCCGGAGTTGGCTCAGTTGTTCAGAAGCGACACTGAGGATGAAGATTTCATTGGATTCAGTGATGTGGAATGAGATCGGGAGCTTGGTGAACTTGCTTGTTGGACTCGCTGGCTTGTTATGTTAATTTAGCGTATTCAGCCTCCCAGGTATGTTTATGCTATTGTGTAGCTAATTATCTCTTAATGTTTACGTTAACATACCAGGCACCTGGTATTCAGCCAGATATGTCGGCGACGGCGTGGGGTAGGGCTCTGATCTAATAAATGACATAGATTCACGACCGACACACCACTAATTCCTCTACCTGTTCCACTGTTATAAAAAATAGCTGCACAACTTGGTGGGCGTTATCCTGCTAATTTATGAGTAATTTGATTTATTATTTATAATTTATTGTTAATTTTTATTAATAGTACAAATACAAGGCATAGCGTGTGAGCGTGTTAACGGGTTGAAACGCATGTGTCTCACGTCCAGTGCGTGAGACTTGAGAGCCCTCGGCTTTCCTTTTCATGACACATTTTTTGACTGATGTGACTTACACTTCGGAGCGACTTATGGTCCGGAAAATATGGTGCTGGCCAAACATATCAAACAAACTATGCTCATTTACATGAACTTCAACCTTTTGACCTTTTAACTGTAAAAATTATAACTCTTACATTTTTTTCAATACATTTTAACCATATTTATATAGTTACCGTTACTGTCATACAATGCGCTGGCCTGCCCATCGCGAGCAACTTGGGGTTTGGTCTCCTGCAGGGTGCTGGGAATCAAACTGCCATCCTTGTTATTAATGGAAGACCCACTTTACCCCCTGAAACATAGCCAGATTTGAAGTGGTGATCAATGGCAAAGACTACAGTTATTTCAAATCAATTGCATACATTTGACTGGTTTCGAGGGACAATGCACAGCACCTCTGCTTGATCTCTTTGCTGTTTTATAACTCCTCTTGCTGTCATAACTTGCCACATTTTACATTTTTCAGTCCTAAGAGACACATCACTGGCTTTTAGCCTTAAGTGAGGCGCCAATTCATCTCTTTGTTTCAAAGTGAAGAACTGAAATGTCTGAAGTTCTGTAGCCCGATGCAGGCGAACACCAGCCTCCCTCTGTGCTTTAGTGTGACCATGATATTACATCATGGAATGAAGTCTCACAGATCAGGGTCATAGCTGCTGATACACAAAGGCTTACATTATGCTGTCTTTAGATTGGGATGGCGTTGAGGTTTAATGAGTCGAGCCAACCACAGGACCTTTGTTTCCTGGAAACCCATCTGCCCTTGGTCTCAAAGAAGCCACTGTCTATATTTTTCACAGAGAGGAAGAGGGGCAAGACATCCGTGAGAGAAAAGGCATACAAAATATTAAACATTTCCATGAGAAAGTTTAGTGAGGAAGAGATGAACATAAAGAGATATCCAGGCAGGAAGAAAGAAATAGAAACTAAAGATGAAACTGGAAATGGGGGACAGAGGAAAAAAATAAAGAAATGGCAGGAAGTGGTCCCAGATTACATTATTGAATGTCACCTATCGTCATGGAAGATCTCTAAGCTGGTCCAGAAGAATGGTGGCATTTTAAAATGACTGGCTCCAGCAGACATTTCCTGAAGCTAATAAATCTGCTTTGCCCTTCAGTTATTCAGACTAGTTTGAGCTCAGTTTAAATGGAACTTACTGAGTTGAAAACTGATCTTCTAATAAAACAAATAAAATGAAATAGAAATTGTTCGGTGGAGCATACTTACGCCAGAGAATTAAGAATGTGTAGTGTACAGTGCATTCTTTACTTTCCCCACATTTTGTTATGTTACAGCCTTTTTCCAAAATGGATTCAATTCCTTTTTTGTCTCATCATCTTTTTCTCTCATCTACACACAATACCCCACAATGACAAAACGAAAAAGGTTTTTTAGAAATTTTTACAAATGTATTCAAACTAAAAAAATGAAATATCGCATGTACATAAGTATTCACACCCTTTGCTATGACACTCAAAATTGAGCTAAGGTGCATCCTGTTTCCACTGATCATCCTTGAGATGTTTCTACAACTTGATTGTAAACTGTTTACTATAAGGCACACACCTTTCGATATAAGGTCCCACTGTTGACAGTGCATGTCAGAACAGAAACCAAGCCCTGAAGTCAAAGGAATTGTCTGTAGACCTCCAAGACAGGATTGTATCAAGGCACAGATCTGGGGACGGGTACAAAAATTTCCGCAGCATTGAAGGTCCCTAAGAACACAGTCACGGCAAAATTAGCAATCAGGGGAGAAGGACCTTGGTCAGGAAGGTGACCAAGAACCCAATGGTCACTCTGACAGAGCTCCAAGGCTCCTCTGTGGAGATGGGAGAAACTACCAAAAGGACAACCCTCTCTGCAGCACTCCGCCTTTATGGTACAGTGGCCAGACAGAAGCCTCTACTCAGTAAAAGGCACATGATAGCCTACAAGGCACCTAAAGGATCCTCAGGCCATGAGAAACAAGATTCTCTGGTCCTATGAAACCAAGATTGAACCCTTTGGCCTGAATGCCAAGTGTCACATCTGGAGGAAACCAGGCACCTCTCATCACCTGGCTAATGCCATCCCTTAGGTGAAGTATGATGGTGGCAGCATCACGCTGTGGGGATGTTTTTAAGTGGCAGGAACTGGGAGACTAGTCAGGAACCAGGAAAGATGAACGGAGCAAAGTACAGAGAGATCCTTGATGAAAACCTGCTCCAGACTGCTCAGGACCTCAGACTGGGGCGAAGTTTTACCTTCCAACAGGACAACGACCCTAAACACACAACAAGACAACAAGGAGTGGCTTTGGGACAACTCTGTGAATGTCCTTGAGTAGCCCATCCAGAGCCCAGACTTGAACACAATTGAACATTTCTGGAAAGACCTGAAGCTAACAGAGATAGAGGATCTGCAGAGAAGAATGGGGAACTATCTTCCATACAGGTGTGCCAAGCTTGTAGTGTCATACCCAAGAAGACTTGAGGCTGTAATTGCTGCCAATGGGGTGCCTCAACAAAGTACTGAGTAAAGGGTATGAATACTTACGTACATGCAATATTTCAGTTTTTTGGTTTAAATAAATTTGCAAAAATTTCAAAAAAAAAAAAATTTCATTTTGTCATTATGGGTTATTGTGTGTAGATTGATGAGACAAAAAAGGAATTTAATCTGTTTTGGAAAAAGGCTGTAACATAACAACATGTTGGGAAAGTGAAGGGGTGTGAATGCTTTCCGAATGCACTGTGTGAGAATCTGTGCAAGCCATGGTATGTCAGTCACATGGCCTTTGATGAACACCTTTGCAGTGGTAACAAGTCAACCCATAGCACCAGAACCCACTCATGCAAAGTTGAAAATGTGGAGCCAAGGCGAGTCCTCTTATACTATCACAGTTAATGCTACTCATGTGGAGTGGAGCTCTGTGACAGACTGCCATGTGTTGACGAAAGGAAGCTCCTAGAAGAGACAAGAAGTGGAGCTCGACTGGATGAATAGACCAATATTGGAGGAACAGCTGGACTGTCTTAATTTCTTCAATGAACCTAAGTCCCGCTGAGTTGCCATAGGGACACTGTTCCTTTCACGTATGACATTATTGTCATTGAAACAAAACAGGTTTGTTTTTTGTTTTTTTTTACTAGAGAAACTTTACAAGCATTTATAGCCGCAAAACATTAGCAGGTATATGTTTATTAGAAATATTGCATAAATGATGAGTGAAATACAAATGTTGCATTATTTAACAGTTGGCTGGTGGGTATTTACTTTTCTGTGTGCTTTTTTTAAAAAAAAATGTCGTTGGTTTGTATTTCTGTCATCAATTAACACAAGGCCCTAAGTTAGTGTGAATAGGTACATATTCCTCACAAAAACAGAACTGGATGTTATTTGAAATGATTAATTACAGTTGTTGGGTCTTGCGCTGCTTACAGATAACGGCGGATTGCTTTTGACTTCCATGAAGTTTGTCACAATGGGCTTTGTGTGTGATAATTTCACAATTGCCACTGAAAGCAGTTAATGAATAATACCTACAAAACAAGGTTAGAGAGAGGATGGAGTATTCTTTTAAATGCCACCAAAGCCCTCTTATGACTTCTCACCTCAGTCAATAGGAACTCCTACTTAACCTCGAAACTTACAGAAAATCATTGTCATTTGTCTGCTTGTTGGAATAAAGCTGTTGTAATAGTGAATAGCACCCACTTTGTGTCCTAAAACACATGAATTGATGAGACTGTTCCGGTCCGTGGGCCATTTGGTACCGGGACTGAACCAAAAATTTTTTATTGATCATCAGAGTCTGAAAGAAGTTTTTTTTTTAATTTTTTTTTTTTTTTTATAAAATAAGGTCACAGCATCTGCCTGTGCCTCTGTACACATGTCAAACTGCTCATCTTGGTCATGTGATACGGTAGTAAACAAGTAAGCTCACATGCTAGCAAAAAGTAGTAAAAAATAAATGTCTTTGGAGAGCTTCTTCGGAAAGAGAAAAAGGCAAAATAATGAGACAGAAGATGAAGAACCTACATCTTCCAAAGAAAAGAAAGGCTGCATTTAAGAGACAATATCAGCAGTCCTACTTAAAATATGGGTTTATTGCTTCAGGTGATTCTCACACACCAAGCCTGCTTTGCGTAAAATGTGGCGACAGGCTCGCAAATGAGCCAATGAAGCCTTCTTGTTGTAGAGAAACAAACGCAGGGCTCCCACTGATTACAACAACTACATTCGGGGTAATGGTGAGCAGTATTTTTAATCATTTGTTTTTATTTGTATCTATGCTGGTCTGTCAAAATATTGCTTGACGTGAAACCGATCCATGGCGCAATAAAGGTTGGGGACCACTGGTGCATATCACTGCAATAACTGGGAGGAAAATACACCGAGAGACTTTTTGTCTCATGCAGTGTACCATTAAACCTTCATTGGTTTACATTACCAGCACAAAAGACACCAGCTGGAACATTTGTAATTTTATCTAAAGCTAGTTGGACATTACTGCTGTCTGTGAAGACTCAGACCTGAAAGATAAGGGACACTCATTCAAGGACAACCATGTACAGATTTTCAAGGAGGCTATTTTTGTGAAATAGAGAAACAATGTTTGTTACAGTACAAACTACACCTACAATGCTGTCCTTTCATCCCTTCCCAAGAGATTTAACAACTTGGCCTCATGTGACAACCTTAATGACTGTCATTTACACAGACAGCCACACCCAAGTGGTTTCAACAACTATGATAACAACCCCACAGAGGTCAAATAATTGGGACTCTCCAAAAGCCCCTTGGATGAGAGGCGAAAAGTTTGTACAACCAAGTCCAGCTGCCCTTGATTCAACCCTCCTCAGTTACATTATAGTTGTGATTACCCAACCAAAGCTGGCCTTATACATACATAAAACCCAGTGTTTATCACGCTTTACAGAGAGAGAGGGCCAACCAACCTCAGCATACAGTTCACAGTGATGAGTATTATCATCGCCAGTAATAAGTCTGTGCAAAGTGATAAACAGCATCCAAAGGCTTCAGAGTTGCAGGTGAAGCATACATGTATAAAATGGATTCACTTAAGTATTGTGATTGCTTGTTTCTTTATTCTTTTTTATGAGTCCTCCTTGAAGCATTTGAGAAATAACCCTTCCAATTAATTATGTGTAATTTGAAGATTTAACAGAGAAACACCTCTTCGGGGCTTAATAACAACATACTGACACATTGTCACTGCTCCCCAAGGTAGAATAGACCTAATTTGCATATTCATCAAGAGCTAATTTTGCTGCATGGTTTAAATATAAATTTAAATAAAGAGGGACTATAAGTACTGTATCTGTGCATAGGGTTCCATGTTGGCTTCATCTTACTGACAATAGTTTCAAAAGATAATCAGCCAGGCCTGGATTTCATGTGATGACATCATCCATTCTTCAGATCTAACAGGCTGGCTCAAGGAGAGTTTTGATGAGACAATACTAGTATTCACTATATTAAACCACACTAAAGCCATCTGCATGACAGCTTTACTGTCTTTGAAATGGACTAAATGTTTTATAGTGGGGATTCCTGGATTCCTGTAAACTGCTGCCATAATGTTGTCAACATGCTCTGATATCCTGTGCACCTGTGGCATGTACAGTAATACTTTCAGAAGCAAATCCTGTAATTTCACTACACAGACAAGAGAAAGTTAACATTTGTGAGACATTGTGTTTAAAATGACTTTTCTACATATGTCTCTCTCTCTCTCCCAGAAGCAGCTCTCCACTCTGCTCCATCGAGAATACTAGTCTAGTCTATTTTTGACAGATGTCGTGTCAAGCTGCACAGAGCAGATCAAGTCCAGCAGGAAGTCAGACACAGAAACGGCATAAATTTTCAAAATAAAAAAACCCTGTGCAGACTCCTGATTGTATATCAGCAATAAACACAATTAGAACAAACAAAAAAGAATTTAACCACGTAACCTACTTAGAAGTTACGCAGAAGTACAAATATCATTCTCAGAAGTGCTCATAAGTGATAGAGAGGAATTCTCATTGGTAGTGAAAGTGGCAATAGGTAGTTTTTCTGGTTAGGTATCATTATGAAGTAAATGTTGATTGCACAACGTAATGGCTTTGGAATAATGACTCCATCTGCATTTAGATTGGTTCACTATAGGACTCGTTTTCACTATGAAATTTTGCATGCCACCAGACATGATTTCCTGGGAAAATGAAGGCTGACTAGTGATCCAGACCAGCTGGCTCCATTTTATCTGCTTTCATGTCTCCATTATAGATTAAATGGATGAATGAACTCACACTTTTTTCCCTATGTTTTCATCTATCCTGGATTAAGTATGGTGGAAGGTTAAGGAGATCCCATTGACTGTATATGTGACTGATTAGAATACAATGGTGACTGCCCATTCTCACCAGAAAAAACATCTGTATACGTCATCTGTGCAAGCAGCTTATGACCCATATTCACAAACACAGGAATTTCCCCTAGGGGACCAATGTTCATGTCCTGTGTGGGAAAAAAGTCTATGTTGACTTATTTTAACTCAAGCAACGTAATTAACTCATGTCATTTATGTAACATTAGGTAAAAGATGTATTTATTTTAACTTAAGCTATGACCTTTTCAAGACCTCTTTTGGCACCTAAACCTTTCCAAATGGCAGCTGTTTCACCTTAAATGATACGACATGACGATGATGAAGTTCTAGTATGCCTGTCGCTGGTACTCTCCAATGATCGTATATGTTATTTTGGAAATGGTTATATAGGTCGTTTTGGGAGTTGCTGGCAGTTGACCTATTGAGTCGTTTATGTGTAAGGAAGTGTTGAATGGAGAACATAAACAGGATGCATTCATATAATTTTTGGGGGGACTTTCCTTTGTTTTCTCTGTATCAAATGGTATCCTGCGGACTCTCAGGTATGTTTATGAACAGAGGAACTGTGTGTGGCATCATATGGTACAGAGAAAATGACACATTTAAAGGATGAGTCTTTATTTTTCTTATTGTCAACAATCCCATGAAAGACCAAAACCAACAATGAACTGATCCTACTAACAAGAATGGATGGGGTTCAATAGTGTTTTATTGAATGTGAATCATGTTCTACACCCATTCATGGAATGCAAATCTTTTCAATTCAATAATTGAATCTTTTTAGGTAGTTCATTCGATGAGGAATGAAGACATCCTGTATTTAAAAAAATATGTCCAGTTTATATTCACTCGGCGTCATACCTAAACCACTGAATTACTCAAAGGGTGAGGTTGTTTCACCACATCTTTAGTCACTGCTCTGTGAAACTCATTATCACTGTCCTCAATCATTTTTCCTTTTGCTTCAATGGGAAACGGTGTCTGCTCCACACTGGGGGGCTGTGCTACAACTTCAGAAGCCAGAGACGCTGAGTAGTCTTTCCAGATGCCTGTAGTGTCAGAAAGAGACAAAAGAGACTAAGAGAAATCATGGATGAAAGATTCAATAAGGGATTTGTTGGCTGCAGAGCTTAACAAAGCTGGGTATTTTAACAACTTGGAACCAGATCCAGAATGGAATTGGAATCCTTCCTACTAACAGGTATTGTCTGTGTATCTAAAGCCTGATATATCTAATTACACTGTGCCACAGAGTTCCATTTTTGTCCAAAAACTATTAAAAACAGAACAACAGTGTTGCACTAGCTGACATGTTCCTTCATTACCATGAACACACACACTGAGCCTTTCAGAAAAATGAAACTATATATTTGAGTTGGTTTTAAAGTAAGACCCTGTAGGCTAGGAACTTAGAAGCACAGACAGGGTAGAGAAGCCAGAAAGTAGGGAAAGACACACTTACATGTTGTTGGTTTTGTTCCTTTCATGGGATTTGCTGAAAAACAAATATATCTGGTATCTGTTGAAAAGTTTAACTTATTTAACAAAAAAAAAGATTAAAAAAAGAAAAAAGGGCACCCTGGTGTACGTACTGTCATGTAGTTGCTGCATTGCAATGCAATACATATTTGAATATGACAGTGATTGGTGCTCTCCAACATGTGTTTACTTCCTTTAAAATTTCTTCTTGGTAGTATCTTTTACATAAGTATAGCCTGTCCGAAAAATGATAAGCTTTATGTATGTACTTAAAATAGCTTGACATTTTCTTGCTGTCAGAGGTGTGAAAATGTATCCAGCTATAGTGAACAGTGCACTGAGAAAAACAGAGCATCATACAGTCATACATTGAGGTTGTTTTGACTCAGCGCAATGTTACCTTACATTGTTACAGTCTGTGTAGATTACAGTGTTACTAATTACACTACTTTTGCAATACTTTCACAAGAATCCCTGCAGAGGCACAACTAGCATTAGATTTGACTATATATTATGGTCTGTAATAGAGCTGAGCAATTTTAGCGATTCTGCAATTTATATTGATATTTTGTTTCCCCAGAGAGTATCGATACATTAAGCCCCATTCAAATCCCCCGTGTCCCGCACTTTGCAGGAAGAGCAATTCGGTCTGCCAGCCGCTCATGTTGCTGTAGAGCATTTCTAGCAAGTTACCCAGACGCCGACGTCTTTCTCTTCTGGTTCGAGCTGAACAATTTAGGAAAATGGCGGCGAGTATAAATCCAGCACCTGCATGCTTTAAAGCAGATGTGTGGGAGCATTTTGGATTTAAAAACAAAAAGGAAAGCGACGATTTAGACAAAACTGTGGTGGTTTGCAAGCTGTGTCACACAAACGTGAAGTACTCTGGAAATACTACTTACCTGCGAGCACACCTAAAACGTCACCACCCAGACGAGGTAATGCTAACTGAGTCCGAGCCCAAGAAGCTGCGGTGCGACCCGAAACAAACCACGCTGGACAGTGACGGCGGTTGTTGCCACAAGTTCCCATCTACTTCACCGAGTTCGCAGAAAATTACGGAGTCCGTTGCCTACTTTATTTGTCAAGATTTGAGACCTTATTCAGTGGTGGAAAACGCCGGCTTTAGGCGCATGGTGAACGCAATGGAGCACCGCTATCCTATTGTCACCTGCGAACACCTCACCAAGGTTTGCGTTCCCAGGTTGTACGCTGAGACAAAGACACACGTCAAAGCCTCCCTGGCCAGCACGGAGAGAGTTGCCCTGACGTGTGTCCCTGTCCCTGTTGGGAAGAGTGAGACGAATTGTGAACTTCTTCAGACGAAGCACCACAGCCAACCACACGCTGAAAGAGAAGCAGAGGCTTCTACGACTACCAGGACACAAGCTTATAACGGACGTGCTTACCAGGTTCGTGCGTGGTTACTTTTCAATTTCTATCTATCTATCTATCTATCTATCTATCTATCTATCTATCTATCTATCTATCTATCTATCTATCTATCTATCTATCTATCTATCACAGGGACAGTGTACATTAATCGGCATTACTGTAATTGTTTATTTTGATTTTATTACTAATTTATTTTGTCATTAATATAAAGCAGCTACTGTGAAGGGCGCTATAGGTCTATAAATTAAATACAGTTTCTTACTTTCATTTAACTACAGATGGAACAGTGCGCACGACATGTTGGAAAGATTTCTCGAGCAACAACCAGCCATCTGCGCAGTCCTGCTCACAAGTGAGGTGAGGAAGACTGAGAAGGACCTGTGCACACTGACCGAGTCAGACGTGACAACAGCTGAAGAAGTAGTCAGCGCACTGAAGCCCATGAAGGAGGCTACACAGTACATGTCCAAGGAGAAGACCCCCACACTGTCAGTCGTCGCACCCATCTAGGACACACTGATCAATGGACTGAAACCAATCGAAGGTGAATCTGCAGTCATAAAAGAGATGAAGGCTGCCATGGCAGGTGATCTTCAGAAGAGGTACACCGACCTCAAGGCAACTCTCCATGCATGTTCAGCGATGGATCCAAGATTCAGAAGTCTTCCCATCCCGACTGAAAGACAGGAAGTTTATGATGGACTGATTGCAGAAGCTGCAAGACTGAGCATGCAGCCATCTGAGGTAAGGCAATCTGGAGAGTAAGCATAGGCCTAAATAATACATTGTTCAGAGTTTAAAAGGCAAATCCTACAATGTTAACAGTTTAAAATTGATAAATATTAAATAGTTTAAAAAGCATAAATACTATAATGTTAACAGTTTAAAATGGATAAATATTAAATAATTCAAAAAGCATAAATATTAATGTTAACAATTTTAAAGGCATAGATATTAAATATAGTAATTAAAAGATTTATTACAGTAAAAGCTCATGAATTTAATTTCATGTTGACCTATTTAATTTAGTTGTCACTTTGGAGTGTGAACGAAGAAGGGACAGCAAATGCTAGTGCTGAAGATGAGGGGATGGCATCCAAAGAAGAAGCTGTAGATAATGGTGAGCGATTCAAGGAAGGAAAGAGCAGTCAAGATCAGTATCACCCATCGTTATCCAGTGAAGTGCACTGTGTTGTCTGGAACCTCTGTGTAGGAATTATGGAATGTGCTTAACTATTAATAATGTGTTTTTGTTTTTATTGTTTATTTATTTGAAGGTCAGGGTCCTCCACCCAGGAATCCAAGGCCATCTTGTCCACTGGCTGCCCTTCTTGGTGAACGATATGGTGGTGGTGCAGCACGACCCAAGACAAATACACAAGAGGACGAAGCCAAGGAGCAGATGACCTACTACAAGCAGGCATATCTCTTGGAAGTGAAAGAAGATCCACTGGTCTGGTGGAAGGAGCACCAGTTTGAGTATCCACTCTTGTCACAGCTTGCTAAAGATACCTCTGCATTCCTGGCACTAGTGTCTCCTCGGAGAGGGTCTTCTCCACTGCTGGAGATATCATCACTGCTCAGAGAAGTGCACTTCTCTCAGAGCATGTTGATCAGATTCTATTCCTGAACAAAAATCTAAAGAGAATGTAGATCACTTGGTCTGCAGTTATGTGGAGAGGAGTTTTTCTGTTTAGTGTTCACTTGTTGGCCAGTGCTTACAGGCCTTAAGCTACTCTGCTAAGAAGGGTACAATTTTAAGTTGGGTTAAATGTTGGACTTGAATTATTGGCTGCCATGGTTTATTTTTACTTAATCTGGTGGCTAGACTGGCTAGAAGCTACCTCATATGTTCACTTTCATGCTAAAAAAGCTGCCAAAGACGGCCACTTTCTGCACTTTAACTCCATTGTTCACTTTACTTTTGCACTCACTGTTTAAATAAATGAAACAAATTTTTTCAACACATCTTTGATTCATTTTGTCCAGCATATGCAAGCTGCCACTCAGAGCCATTAATTGTGTAATTGATGCTTTCAGTTCAACTAATTCAATCCAAGTCAATGGAAGACTCACAAGATGTCACCAAAATCACTTTGTTCATTTAAAATCTTTCAGAAAATGATGTAAGTGTATTGAATTGTATTGAATCGTATTGAATTGTATCGTGAGCTGAATATCGTGATATATATCGCATCGTGAGCCGAATATCGTGTATCGTATCGTATCATTTTGTGAGATTAGTGTATCACTACAGCCCTAGTCTGTAATAGTAATGTTATTGCAACTAAACCCTGGGCATAACCTGGTCTGTGTTAGCTTTCCTTTTGATTGGTTTTGAAAGGGCTCTTGCTGACAAGCTTTATCAAACCCGTTTTTCCTACTTGTATGTCTCACACAACAGATACCCTCTCATTTTAAATCAATGCAGCTGTCTGCAGTGGCTCCATGCAGGCTTGCATTTCAGCTGGGTCGCTTCAGGTCTAACCGCGACCTGAAGCACTAACTTATGATTCAAGTCTATTTTTTCAGCAATACATGCATAACCATGAGGTTGATGCCCAATAAAAAGGCACCAAATAAATTTTGATCTTGCTGTATGCTCATTTCTAATTCATTAAAAGCTGTAAATCTAGCTGTTGATCTCAAAAATTATGTAGCATATACTGTAAGGGCATCTGCTTTTCATTAATAGCTGAGTTATTTAATTGGGAGGTTGAATCTTCATTTTTGTACAGAAATGAAGTAACGCAACCACGTTACGTTACCACGTGAGTCAACAGCTGTTGATATTGAAGCCTGGCAGCTTGGCATCTTGATAGTAGATGGAAGACTTTTTCACAGACCAACTCCCATTATCAACTCCCATATCAGACCAACTCCCATTATGTTTCACAAGCTCCAGTTTTTAAAAACCGTACTGACCCATGGTCCACCTACACAGATCGTTTCATTCGTGTTACATAATTGGACTTCTTCTCAGGACTGTGTGGGTGTGTACAAACTATGCTTAATTGACATCTTCCTCAGTCTTATTGGATTTTTGTTGTATCTGTCAGAGCAGGACAATGTACATTTCTGCCATTCATATTAGTCCTCATGACACACATAATCCCCAGCCCAACTTTGACTTGACTGGAGCTCTAATCAGCCAGAGTGATTGAAAACACTTGTGGGGATTTGCTGGGCCTTAATGTACAACATACAGTTCTGTTTATACCACTCTTTTCCACCAGGACCTTTCATAGTGACACAGTTTTTATTTAGACTCACTCTTGACTTTTTTTTTTTTTTTTTTTTTCGTATTTTTTGGATGGGATGTCAAAGATGGGCTTTAAACATAAGTCACTTTTTTATGATTTAATTGATTTGTGAACATGGTTAAAACATAATGGCTTTTATTATTTTGTGAGCTAATTTACAAATACATTTGAGGAATATTAATGACAGAAGCAGAACACAGCAAATTAGGCAGTCTAGATGACTAGAAAGTTGGAATATCACACGTCACACAGAATATTCACAGATTTTCAATGCACTTTTTTCATTTCTGTAATTTTTCTAATTTCTTTCTTGTTAAACACATCTTAATTTACATGAACAAGGTTATTCCAGGCTGCACGGTGGCACAGCAGGTAGTGCGCGTGCCTCACAGCAACAAGGTTGCCAGTTCAATTCCCAGGTCGGGCCATTCTGTGTGAAGTTTGCATGTTCTTCCCGTGCATGCGTGGGTTCTCTTCAGGTACTCCGGCTTCCTCCCAAAAACATGCTCATTAGGTTAATTGGTGACTCTAAATTGCCCCTAGGTGTGAGTGTGAGCATGAATGGTTGTTTGTGTATATATGTTGCCCTGCGATCGGCTGGCGACCGGTCCAGGGTGTACCCCGCCTCCCGCCCGTTGCCAGTTGAGATAGGCTCCAGCCCCCCCACAACCCCAAAAGGGATAAGCGGCATAGAAAATGGATGGATGGATGGATGGAATGTTATTCCAAAAATGCTGTCAGCAAAGTGAGAGCCATATAAAAACTGAGCAGCACTGTGCTGTCAAAATAGTACCCTGTGTTTATACAGAGACCTCCCATGCGTGATTTCTTGTTCATTAACATTTATGCTTGAATACATCAAGTCCAAAAAGGACTTCCAGTAGTGTTTGGACATATTGTTTACCCTCAGACAAAGAGAAATAGAAGTGGAATCAAAGGTCAGGTCCTGTATACACAGTAGTGGATAGTGAAGGATTCACTATCCACTACTGGATAGTAGTATACAGTAGTATACAGTATCCATAGATACTGTATACAGTATTTTAAATGCATACCTTAAACTCAGTAACATTCACAGTTCCAACCTATCAGCCAAGAAAGGAGACAGACATGGTTGGAAGCTGGACAAATATAATTTGATACATAGCTTAGCCAGGACATACAGATCTCACACAGACAGACAGACAGACAGACAGACATACAGACCAACAGACACACACACACACACACACACACACACACACACACACACACACACACACACACACACAGAGGCTTGGGAACGAACATCACTTTGACTGTCTACCTTAACTCACCGAGACAGCTGCCAGTGCAGCTGATATATTTACCTGGTGTGTCATGCTGCAGAGGGGATTTAAGAAGGCAAACAAAAATTAGTCAGGAATACCCACAAAGTGGAGAGGATAGCAGCGAGTGAGGGGATTAATGAGGGATAGCCAGGCTTTGATAATGTTGATGTTTTGAGCCGTCTTCTGCTCCCTGAAAGCTCTTTGTATAGCCCTTATTGCCAGTTGCCATCTGTTATGATCCAGTTGCCAGATTGCCTGGAGCAACATCATCAGTCCCCCTCTTTCAGCTTTTGATCTGTAAAAGTAACATGCAGCTATTCCTGAGTGAGTACTCACCAAGTCAAAAGCTGCTATGTGTTCTGATGGATTGTGACTCCTGTGTAACCCTGAGTGTTCTCTGTTGTCATGTTGGCCACTTCCCACTCCTCAAAGGAAGTAATGACCTGTCCTTGCCTCAGTGCATCTCCAAAATAGACTGCCACACACATGGAGATGAGGACATCTTAACCGCAGGAGGCTTAAATGAAACATTTCACTGCATATATACAACTGCAGTTGGTATCCCATTTTGATGTTGTGTTGCACATTAACTGTGCAGCTGTGACACTGTTTAGAAACAGGTCTTGCTTACTATTTTGTTACCCTGAGACACCTACACGAACGCACTGCAGTGTACTTCCTTGCACATTTATATGTGAACTCTTCAAAGGTTGATTTTCTTTTCAACATTCATGTCACGTTTCTCTTCTCTTCCCTCTTTATTCATTCACACATCACCTGTACCTTCTCTCCCTTCATTTCCTTCGATTCATCCCACCCCACCCTCACCTCTCTGTGTCCCTTTCTGCTGACACCTCATCTCTGTCTCTGTTGACTAGGCCGGGCCAGTCTGCACAGCAAGTCCTCCCTGCGGATAGAGAATGTGCGTTCAGACGACCAGGGCTGGTATGAGTGTAAGGTGCTCATGCTGGAGCAGCAGTATGACACCTTCCACAATGGCAGCTGGGTGCATCTAACCGTCAATGGTAAGTACCATCTACATGCATTATTCATTCTGGTCTATGAACATAGACTTAGAAGATAGAAAGATGGTTCTCTTTATTTTCTGGACATAATATCACATTTTCACTTAAAGGTCATAGATACTGTTCAGTTCACAAAGCCAAAGGTTAAGCCTCCATATTGTCACTCATTGTTTGTGGTGTCTGACTGGCCTTGAGGTGGCTGTGTCATAACTAGAGGACTGACAAAGTTGTCCCTGAGTGAAACACAACATGTTCTGTTGCTAATCATGTCTCTGGAGAAGAGCACCAGACAAACACCTGAGTGTCAAAAAAGTAATCCACAAAAGTAGAAAAGCTAATGTACGGAGCCCTGGACCTGACATGGGGAAACAAAAAAATTAATTTGTGCGAACGAAATACTAATTCGTTCCCACGAAATACTAATTTGTGGGAACGAAATAATCAATTCGTGGGAACAAAATAATTAATTCGTGCGAACGAAATACTAATTCGTTCGCACGAATTAATCACAGGGTTATGCTGCTGCCGATCACACGTGGCACAATGCTTATTGTCAACAAAGCGGCGACACACAGCCACATACGCAAGCACAGTCTTTGATATGTCATTAGATACAATGGCAGCAGATAGCCTACTTCAGATATCCAAATCTGCCTGGGAGGTTTTGCAGACTTGTAGGCCTATGCACAGCGCGCAGGTCAGCCAAATTACCACTTCACTGACTGTATTGTGAGGAGCGCATCTCAAGGGAGATCTGCTGTGCGCTCTGTGCACCCACCCGCTTCATCGCGCTCCCCAAGAGCGCAGCGGCACACCGATGTCTCATCACCAATTAACCTGGAGGTGACAAGATGGGACTCCGCTCCAAACGGATCGTTAGACTCCACCAATCCGTACGGAAATGGTCTGCAGATTCGGCGATGAACAGCTGTGTGTGTAGTTTTGGAACAAGTGGATGCACGCTGCACTGAGCATAACATCATTTTTAACCCAATGGGACCGAAACACGCAAAGTGCGGTTAAAATTATGCTCATATTTGAGTTCGTGTTAAATAGGTCTCTGTACAGCGGAGGTCGGCGATATGCATATCAAAGTAAACAGGACGATCTCCTCTACAATGTGGTATAAAAAACATGGCACCAAAACGCACTATCGTGAGATCCATTGCTGTAGTTTAAGTTATGAATTTCACCAGAGACACAGTTATATAAAAGCTATGATCAGCTGTGCAACTCTGTGACTCTCATCTGATCCCTCGCTCCTGTCTGTCAGCAGCGTCAGCAGCCATGTGTAAACACGCCCACACACACAGACTTCAAAGAAGATGTCAGGCGCATTTCTGTGCAAAATAACCACAACAAACACTATTTACTACATTAAATTATCTTTATTGATTGTCCCATCGTATCTGATGACTGTGCTTGCGTATGTGGCTGTGTGTCGCCGCTATGTTGACAATAAGCATTGTGCCACGTGCGATCGGCAGCAGCATAACCCTGTGATTAATTTGTGCGAACGAATTAGTATTTTGTTCGTACAAATTAATTATTTCGTTTCCACGAATTAATTATTTCGTTCCCACGAATTAGTATTTCGTTCGCACGAATTAGTATTTCGTTTGCACGAATTACATTTTTTTTTCTCCATGTCAGGTCCAGGGCTCCGTACTAATTGGACTCTCTCACAGAGACTAAGAATATTCTTGGCTTCACTTGGTGGCTTAAGCATTCATCAAGACATGTAATCAGACTGCATATGAATCTAGTTGCTGTGGCAACAGACACACCAGATACGGTCCTGTACATTCCCCAGTCCCCCCTTGTGGTCACAGCACATTAGCTCAGTTTCATCAGTGTTGCTCTTGTTCTGTTTGACTTCACATTGCCTCTGCTCTTTCCCAGAAGTGTTTAAAGGCCTCAGGCTCCCTCTTCTGCCTCTTTTCTATTTCTCTCTTTGTGTTTATCACTCCTTTCACTGTTTTTAGTGTCTTGTTGCCACATGAGCCTGAGCGCTTTTATCAGTTGTCGTCAGTGATAGCTGGCTGGATTTCTTTTTCTGCTAAAGTGTTTTGGTCAGTGCTGTGACCAAAAAGGAATGATTTGAATTTTTTTTTAGTTTAACAGGAATCAAATGAGACTGGAGTCAGCATATGATTTAAAGTCTGAGTATTTAGAGATGTCAAACTAAAAAGGTGTTTTCCAAATATGAAATAGTGAAGTCATCTGAAAATCTGTGTGAAATGATGTATTTAGACATATTCCAAAATGCTTAATCTACAATACTTTTAGCCATGTGGAATCAAGAAATAACAGACTGCAGGTTCACATTATCAGTCCAATTATGACACATGATCCCACTACAGAGCTTCACAAATTGCATGTACTGTACATCTTGCTGCAAGCCAGGACAAACTGGCTTGCTCCAAAAATTGTTGCCAATGGCATAGTTTATGTGGTCAACTGTCTTACTGGGAAAAATATGCTTGCCTGCTGTTACTTTATAAAAACAGGTATACTCAGCTTATCACACTCACCATCCTGTGGCTGTGAGTCAGTCTTGGTGTACCTGCAACAGTGTGCAGGGGCACACCCAAAAGCTTCCACAGAATTGTCCTCTATCACTAAATAACTTCTCGTCTTCTAAAGAGATAAAAGTTCACATGGAGGGCAGGAGGTGGCATGGGAGTGCCACGTATGACAGCAGCTTCCTTGAGTGCCATGACGTTGTCCTGATTCATTGGCAAGCAAGGTGAATAACTGACGCCAAGGAGGTTTGCTTGGCGAAATGCTCAGTGAAATAGAGGTCCTTTGATGGAGAGACATACAGCAGTGTAAGCAGTGGCAGGGTCAGGGGACCAGGGCTCTGGGGAGTCCCTGCTGCTTTACTGATTGCTGATGTCACTCACATGCAGCTCCACAAGAAAAAATTCCCACCTCTGCTTGGCTAGCAGAAAGAAGTCATTCAGGCAGGTTGTCCAGTCTTTGATTGCAGCAGTGATGTGTTCTGCGTGTGACCGATGTGCTACAGTGGGTATAGAGCCGTATCAAATATCAAATTGTAATACTTAAATTTAAGAATGCTTTAAAGAGCTGATTCCAAAGTAAAAAAGTTGAAAGTTAAGAAGACACATTCATCAAGTGCTTTGCATGTGTGAGAGCAGTTTGAGAGTAATGGCACAGTTGGTTATTTGGAATGTGCTATATACATAAAGCTGTCTTGCCTGACAGTCAGAGCCGGTTTCACTTTGAGAACTTGACTTGTGTGATGTTGGAAAAAGCAGAGGGAACAGGAAAACAGTGTGGGCAAGGCTGAAGAGATAACCTGTAGGAGCTAGCATGGCCAGAAGGCTAACAGCAGCAGTATTCAAAATTGTATCTTATACAAATTCTTATCAGACGCTTTAGTGTCATTGCCCTCTATTGCTGTCCTTGCACTCACTGCAGCCCAGCAGCATCCCTCCTTCTCTGCTGCCTGTGTTATTTCACAGTGCAGTTCCATAAATTCAAACAATCAATATTTCCTGAATGAGATGTCAGTCTCATCCACTCTCTCAAACTGGCTGTATGTCAGAAACACTGTGATTTCATGTGTCAGAGATGAACTGATTCAACTCTGCATGATGCAAATGGGACGCAATCATTTTGTAACTATTAGGAATACGTTTTGTTTCATTCCACAAAGAAATGAATGGGGAGAAATTGAGTGACCGCACCATCACTCTCAAGTGGTCACATGATTAATCACATCTATAATCAGAGCAAGAAAACCCAATTAGATTCATGGATTTGCCCTACATCTGCCAAATTGTTCATCAAGGAAAAAAAGCAATTTATGTCAAACAGTGATGCAGTGATTTTCTGCAACAATGTGTGAGTGATTTTCATTTTTTAAATCTTATTTATGTGAAACCATTATCATATGTAAATGCATAAACAGGGATGAAATAATAGGAATTAGACTGAAATGTGATTTATCCAAACTGCAATTGTATTTTTTACACTGAGGAGACAGTTGCAGTTCTCTAAAATAAAAGTATTCTAAAGTAAAAGAGTATTTTTGTCATATGAAACCTGATTAGCTTTTATTCTTAAGTGTAAAAAAAGTGACACTGAATGATTTTTATATTTACCTGTCACTTAGGCTCAAAATTGTATTTTTAGCCAATTCTGTGGCTGACTCAGCAGATGAACGGTGTGTGTGTGTGTGTGTGTGTGTGTGTGTGTGTGTGTGTGTGTGTGTGTGTGTGTGTGTGTGTGCCCATGTATTACCCACATTTTACAGACACAAATCTGTGTGTATGTATTTCTTGATTTATTTTCCTTTATATACTTTATATTTTTTTTCTCTTGGCTTACTGTTTATGGGGTTTAATGTGATTTATGAGATGTCATCTATTGTGGATGTAATGTGGTGCTAACAGGCTGTAGATATTATGCAATCACAGTGAACCAGTTGGTACTTGGAACATTGGTGCACATCCTTAAGTGGTAAAGCTGTACGTGTGACTCCCATCATGTTTGTAAATACCTACCCCTCCTCATCTGGGCATTAATGTTATGAATGTGTTGAATGCTTAATTAGGTGTAGCAGCACCATATGTTTAAGTGTTACTGTTATTGAGCTGCAGTGACAGAATCTTTAAGGTTCACAGCCCTGCTACATACTTATGCTGCATGAGGCTCCAGCAGAGCTTCTATTTATAGACCCCCATTTGCAATCCACCTTTCCCTATCATTGTCAAACATCAGCGATTGTCAGTGATTACTCTGAGCACAAGAAGGACGTGATGCATGTAGATTCCGAATGAGATGCATATAGATTGTGGGTCAGAGTTCTATATCGTGCTGATACTTTTGCTCTACAAATTGACACCTTTGCTTCCTGTGAACTTATATTGCCCTCAAAGTGTGAGTGGACAGGATGAGCAGGAAGGGAGGATGTGTTCATAAGAATGATGTCATTACTGTGCACGCTATTTGCGTGAATGAAAGGAATCCCAGCCCAGTTATTACATGGAATGAGTCTTCTATTTTAGTTGTACTTTCTATTTAATTTTAGTTATTGCTGTTTGACACATATGCATTACTTACTGCTATGCAGTTTAGAAAACGGATGTATGGATAGATGGATAAAGAGGATCACTGTAACTTTACACAGTCCTGTGGACAGCATCCCCATTAACTTTTTTTTCCATCTAAGATGATTTAGACTCCCACTGTTTTCCTCGCGTTCTCTCACAGTGCAAGCCCCAATCCAGCATGAGGTGATGCCAAAGAAACAAGGTTCATATCTCCTAGGGTTAGTCTTCAACTGCTCCCCCCTAAAATAGCTTCAGTACGTCCTCCTGCTTGCCATCCCTGTATTCTGCAGCAGAACTCTGCAGTGCCTGCATGCTGCACAACAGCCCCTTTCTCTGTCTTCCCCCTTTGTTGCTGTCTTTCTTTCCTCGCTCTTTAGTTCCGCCTTACTGCTTCTCAGTTTCTCTTTATGTCTCCCTTCATTTTTCCTTTTCTCTCTTATGAGCTGTTTTTGGCACTTGCAAGCACGCGTGCGCGCACACACGCACGCACGCACGCACACACACACACACTGTTCCTAACCCTGTACTTAACCTAACCTTACCTAACCCATAACCCTATCCTCAGTCTTCACCCTAAAATTTAATGATTTTCTTTAAGGGGACCTGCATTTTGTCCCCAGAAGGCAGGTGAGACCCCACAATGTGACTGTATAAACAGATTTTTTACACACAACATGCGAAGTTAGGAGGGGAAACTGCACACGCCATGCATATGTGAAAGTTATTCTCCGCCTTTAACCCATCCTTGGACCATCCTTCCTCCACGGCGGACCAGGAGCGGTGGGCTGCCAGCTGACCGGCGCACGGGGACCAGTTCCTGGTTGTAACCATTTGTCAGGTGGTGATCTTCTTGCATATTTTTAGTGGGGGTATTTTTTATGGAGGATACCCCAGGTGAACGCATAAAGAAAATGCATAAAGAAAATGATTAGTTGAAATGAACAAGTTAATATACCTATTTCTCTGAATATAGGAATTATTTTACCCACAGTTTTCATTATTATTCTGAATTTTGTTAAAAAGAAGTATTTGAGAGTACAATGAAGCCAGTTCGTTGTAAGATATTACAGAATCAGAACTTGTCCTGTTTTAATTATGGTGCATGGTGATTATTGATGCATTGTGTTGACCTCACCTGCTCCTGTTTCATATGTAAGAAACCTGATGTGATGCTGACTGTGGTGACATGGAAGGAGCTGTCACCGTGCTGTGCTGTGGGAAAAAACACTCACACCATGCCAGCAGCCAGGCTTGAATGGTGTTTGGTCACAGCTCAGCTCAGCATGAGTATTCCCAGCTTTATCAAAACAAGGCCGGAGGGAATACCAACATCTCTTTCACCATCTGCCAATCTAACATTGTGCATCGACACAGACAAATCACAAAAGTGTTTTTTCTGAGCAAGAAGCTTAAAGAATAGAGAGACTACCAAAGTCAAGATTATTACTGTCACAGTAGATATTAAGTTTTTATTCATGTGACTTCCTGCAGTGGTACAGAGAGATGTCATTATTGTGATAGCTTTAAAAGCAACGGAAACATCTTTGATTGTGAGTTGTAGACACCCAGTCAAGACCACTGTTCCCTCACAGCACCTTATCCAGGAAGCCCAAATCATTTGAAAAACACTGTCCAATCCATTTAAGTATCTTTGCATTTTCATTTGTCTATCACTGTAACACTCTGTGCCAGTACCTGCAATGTGCCTGCCATTAGCACTAACATTTTATTGCCTGTCACATACAGTATGCCACTGCTCAAAATAGGTCAATTGTATTCTGACCCCATGATGGTAATCACTGCCATGGTGAACATAATATAAATCACATCTTATTACCTGTAGATTTTCCACGACAGGATGTAGTCAAGAATGAGTGACAGTCTCCCTGCATACAGCACAGAATTGAGAAACTCCAGATCAGTTTTTCCTGCATTTCACTCAACTATGGCAGTCATACTACATATAATTCACCACAGTTTGCACTACTCCCAGCACTACTTCCAACACTTTTCCTCGGTGCTCCTGCTTTACATGAATTCCTATTACATTGAAATTTGGAATAGGAATAGTTTAAAGAGACCTCAAATGTGCTTGGAAAAGGAGATCCATCACAGTTGTTTTTAAAGTGAATAAATATATATTCACACAATAGCTTTCACAACATCAGTTTTTGCACTAACAATGCCCTTGAATGCACCACTGAGGCGAGTTAAAAAAAATAGGATCTACTCACAGCTGCAGTTCACATGACAGTAATGTAACTGGCATTCATAGTTAACTGAAATGGTTTTTCTTCAAAATAAAAATAAACCACCATACTTTTTTTAAATATAAAATATGTTCATATTTCCAATGCAATTTATTACATGAAAGTTTATATATACACTTCATCCCTCACATAAAGTACTGCAGCAGAGAATGAAAGGTAAACAAACAAACAAAGAAACAAACAGCTCTGTATGGCCTGATATGTATTTCCTTCCAGATCTACTGTCATGTCTAAACATGGTCAAGGTTGTTGCCTCATCATGTGCACCAACTATTTTCTTATTCAGAATATTAAATGAATCAACAGAAATACGGTGAATGTCTCTAAAAAGCTGCATGGTCAGAGTGCTTGTATGGTCACCATCTATATGGTGTGGCAAAGTGTGTGGTGTGGAATTAGCACTATGGCTGGGCTTATGGCTGCAGATGGAATGACATGTTTGCAATTGAGAGACTACAGGATTACACATGTAAGCAGATCAGCTTCAGTCCTAAGGTGATTAGATGAGAATATCAAAACAAGAATTATGACTGAACAAAATCTGTATTGAATCACAGAGAATGACATTGGCATGTGTGTGCATTGGAAGCCATTGGTTTACGTTAAATGGGGGTGGAGCAGTTAGAAAACCAGCTTAAGAATGTTTTGGTAGAAAGATGTGCCAATTGTCCTGTATGATCATCCCTCCTCATAATCTAGAGGGCCTCTGAGCTAAAGAGGATTTAGAAAAATTGTTTTATAAAATGCAGCATGTCTGGCATGTCACTATCTATACAACATCACTATAAAAAAACTGAGGTCTTGTTATAAATAGAAATGTTTGTTGACAGAATGAAACAAAGAACTTTAACTTAAATGAACTCATGTCCTTGAAGAAGGGCAAAAACAAGTTCTCCTGTTTATTAGGAAAAATGATGTTGGCATTGCAGAAAATGTCAGACCAGAGGATTTTCCAGGGACAGATATGGCTGTGTATAGACTTTTAAAACTGCCAGCATTAAGGCTTTTATGAGCTGTTTGTGAGTGTGTTTTGCATGTTAATGCATGAGCATGCTCTGTTGGTGTATATGCACACAGCACCAGGGAAAAAAGCATTTCATGTTTACTCCTCAGCTCTTCTCCCTGTTCATTTATGTGACAAGCATTCCACTGCTACCTGGTTTTCATCGACTTATTTACTGTAGTGGTACAAATCTGAAATTGTGGACATGTGCAACCAGCCAGACAGCAAAGGCAAAGCCAGGTAAAAGTTTATACACATTCATTATTTAGTGGCCCCTTGGTCATTTGTTTGATTGGCCAGTCTCCTGCTATTATCTCCACTCGGCCGGTCCCTCAAAGGAGGAATGAAAAGATTTCTCCTGCCAAGAACATACAGTGCCTGCAAAGTTTTCAGTGGCAGTGCACTTAAACATCTCATCAAAACTTTTGACAGTGGTTTAAGTGTTGTTTTTGTTATCTCCTGGGTTTCTGCTTGTGGATGATATTTAATAGAAATTTTAATATAGCCGTTCCCTACATTTCTCTATTTAGTTAAATTCCTTTCTCCACATCATCATTACACTTTAAGGCAATTTAAAACATCTTCAAGGGATAATCAGAATCAGAATTCCTTTGTTGATCCCCGAGGGGAAATCATTTTGTGTTTATCGTAAGAATAGTACAAACAAGTGAAAACTCAATGCTGCATCCATCATCATTGATTTAGAAAAAGGCAGGAAAACAATGAAATGGAAGATGGGAGAATGGAAGATAGCAGAGGCCATGATCTGTAAGACACAGGAGACATACAGTTTGTTACACAAAATATCATTCCACAAATACTGGAATAGATATTTAGTATTAGTTGCAACAGTCTCATTTCAATTTAGAACTCGTTGACTCTTACATCCCTCTCTGCAGAGCTTCGTCACTCCTTGCTTGCCCCTGTTTATAGAAGAGATAAATACTTCATGCAATCAAGATCCCCTCCAAGATGGTGCTGCAGACGGCTGCCTCGGTGTGTTGGTGCGCATTGTTTTGTTTTGTGTTTTAACTCTGTTTTTTGTGACGGTACCCGGAACTTTCACCAGAGAAGAGCTCATGAACATCAGGGTAACAACACCAGAGGATTTATTTCCTAATTTTCTGCGCCCAACATTGGAAATTTTGGACATCCTGGTCAAAGGTGCACTCACCTTTGCACATGCAGCGAAACACCGGAGAGGAAGAAAGGCCAGTGCGCTTGTGCATCTTCACCGGAGCAGACTACGCACAGCGTTACCGGGAATATCTCTCTCTAACGGGTGTTCACTGATCAGCAAACTGGAGGAATTGCAACTGCTGTTGGATAAAAACTGGGACTTTTCTTCATCTGCGGTTTTGTGCTTTTCAGAGATGTGGCTGTGTGGATTAATACCAGACTCTGCACTGCAGCTCACGAACTCCCTAAATACAGACAGTTCATTAAATACCCGACCAGAGAGGAGAATACTCTGGATCACTGTTACACCACAGTCAGGGATGCTTATCATGCCATCCCCCGTGCTGCACTGGGCCACTCTGACCACGTCATGGTGCACCTGATTCCTACGCAAAGGCAGAAACTAAAGCTCTGCAAACCTGTAGTGAGGACATCAAGGAAGTGGACCAGTGAGGCTGTGGAGGATCTCCATGCGTGTTTGGACTCAACTGACTGGGATGTGTTCAGGACTGCTACCAACAGTCTGGATGAGTACACGGAGGATGTGAAGTCCTACATCAGCTTCTGTGAGGACTGCTGTGTTCCATCACGCCCCAGGGTGAGTTACAACAATGACAATCCCTGGTTCACAGCCAAACTCAGACAGCTAAGGTTGGCAAAGGAAGAGGCCTTAAGGAGTGGGGACAAAGACAGATTCAAAGAGGCGAAGTACAAGTTTAGCAAGGTGGTGAAAGAGGCTAAGCGACTGTACTCTGAGAAACTCCAACTGCAACATGACTCTACATCTGTCTGGAAAGGGCTCAGGCAGATCACCAACTACAAGCCTAAAGTCCCCCACTCCATCAGTGACCAACGCCTAGCCAACGACCTGAACGAGTTCTACTGCTGCTTTGAAGGACAAAGGGACAGTCCAGCAACCATCCACCATGACACCTCCCAACAGCTCCAGCTCCAGTCACCTCCACCAATGCCCACCTTAAAGGTCCCCCCTCTCCCTCCCCACCCACCTCAGGGATGACTTTCCAAACATGAGAGGGATGTCAACAAACTCTTCAGGAGACAGACCCCCGGAAAGCTGCTGGATTTTGTGTCCACATCCTCCTTAAAGCACTGCGCTGATCAGCTGTCTCCAGTGTTCACAGACATTTTTAACACCTCACTAGAGACATGTCACGTGCCAGCCTGCTTCAAGTCTTCAACCATCATCCCTGTTCCCAAGAAGGCAAGGATCATAGGACTTAATGACTTCAGACGCGTCGCCCTGACCTCTGTGGTCATGAAGTCCTTTGAGCGCCTTGTGCTCTTACACCTCAAGGACATCACTGACCTTCTCCTGGACCGCCTGCAGTTTGCCTACAGAGCCAACAGGTCTGTAGACAATGCAGTCAACTTGGCCCTCCACTTCATCCTCCAGCACCTGGACTCCGCAGGAAGCTACACCACGATCCTGTTTGTGGATTTCAGCTCTGCTTTTAACACCATCATCCCAACTTTGCTTCAGGAGAAGCTCTCCCAGCTGAGCGTGCCTGACACTACCTGCAGGTTGATTACAGACTTCCTGTCTGACAGGAAACAGTGTGTGAAGCTGGGGAAACACATCTCCAACTTAAAGACCATCAGCACTGGATCCCCCAGGGCTGCATTCTTTCTCCTCTGCTCTTCTCCCTGTATATGAACAGCCGCACCTCCACTCACCAGTCTGTCAAGCTCCTGAAGTTTGCGGATGACACCACCCTCATCGGACTCATCTCTGATGGTGATGAGTCCACCTACAGGTGGGAGGTTGACCATCTGGTGACCTAGTGCAACCAGAACAACCTAGAGCTCAACGCTCTAAAGACAGTGGAGATGGTTGTGGACTACAGGAAGGACAGGAAGAACTCAGGCTCAGCTGCCCCCATCACCCTCTGTGACTCCACTATTGACACTGTGGAATCTTTCCGCTTCCTGGGAACTATCATCTCCCAGGACCTCAAGTGGGAGCCGAACATCAGCTCCCTCATCAAGAAAGCACAACAGAGGATGTACTTCCTACGGCAGCTGAAGAAATTCAATCTGCCAAAGACAATGATGGTGCACTTCTACACAGCCATCACTGAGTCCATCCTCACCTCCTCCTTCACCATCTGGTACGCTGCTGTCACTGCCAAGGACAAGGGCAGACTGCAGCGTGTCATTTGGTCTGCAGAGAAGGTGATTGACGGCAATCTCTCATCTCTTCAGGACCTGTACACCTCCAGGACCCTGAGGTGTGCAGGAAAGATTGTGGCTGATCCCTCCCACCCCGGACACAAACTCTTCGAGACACTCCCCTCTGGCAGGAGGCTGCGTCCATCAGGACCAAAACCTCACACCACAAGAACAGTTTTTTCCCATCTGCTGTCAGCCTTATCAACAAGGCCCGGAACCCCCCCAACACTCTTCACACTCCACCTCTGCCTCTACTTGTCACATTGACATTGCCATAACTCTATGCGTTATGTTAACGCTCAGCTTGGATTTCCTTTCTTGGATTTGCACATTTGTGAACATTTGATTTTTTGTACTGTGTGACTACCAGCTGTACTGCTCTTTTCAATCTGGAAAAACAGACTGTGAATATATATTTATGTAGGGGAACTACCTTAATTTGATGTTGCATTCGTTGATAAAATGACGGGGCACCACCTTCCTCAGCTAAGAAGGACTGCAGAAATTAACTGCTATAACGCTGATAAAATACTAATGAATGAACTAACGGAAAACCAGTCTGATAATCTGAAGTGTAAACTCTGGATACAGGGATCGTATATATTCAGCTCAAAAGGACACCGTCTAACCAGGACTTAAATCAAAATCTCATTTATTAAGCACATTTATGGGTAATGAATAATGTATCATGAATGGTACGACAGATGATATGAGGTGATATGACAGAACACAAAAGAAACTTATGGCAACGCAATGACAAACAAGTTTGGCGATAGTAAGAAGTAGTTGTAAGGGGATTATAGGGACGCGAACGTAAAGTTAAGGGATTAAACGAGCAGTTGAGAGAATTTGGATAAATTAGAAGTATCTTAACCTCACGGAACAACTCTTATTCAAACCCGCTTAGCATGCCTACTTGGTTGGTGACGTCCCGGTAAATTCTGTTCCAAACTAACTCGAAGATGCCCAGGTGCGTGTCCGTGGCTCGATCTGCTCGGTGGTCCGGTGGAAGGCCCAGGCACACCAAGGTGAAGAGCTGATGTTGGACGGTGATGTCTCTCGAGCTGGGTTCTACGGTGTCGGTTACAGATAAGGGACGGCTCCGGATGGTTAACCCAGACCAAGGATCAACAGCTGGCTGCAGGGTTTTGGTTCGGTTGAGTCCGTGAAGGATTATTTTTGACTGATAGTAACAAAATTGATAGTCTCTTCGATGGCCGGTCGAAAAGGGTCTACAAAATTATTATTATTTGACTAAAATTTACAGATACTAAAACAAAAACGTATGACTTAGAAAAATGAAAGTTTACGGGAAAACTATGGAAACACGTCTTCTGAAAAATAAATCACGCTACTCGGTATGGCTTTTGAGTAGCTCAAAGACGGGAAAAACTTAAAGAGCAAAACGACTGTCCAAAACTAAGACAACTAAGAAGTAACAAACAAAACTAAAACATAATGTAACATAACTTAAGACAAGACTGAGTAACGCGCACTGAATTCATGCTGCGGCTGCAGACGTTTTTAAATCTCGCTCCAGGGCGTGTCTAATGGGCAGTTTGTGACGCGCAATGTAATCTCGCCTCATGGAGCTGGAATTAATTAATGATTCATACGAGGGGCTCATCTGCTTCTCTCTATGGTCAATCACATATATTTTGAATGGACGATTTTCAATGACATTTCAACATTGCTCACAACATGCGTTAGGCAATTCCTATGATTGGATGACAACATTAAACGATAATCATGGTAACAATTTATAATACTCGTCCTAATATGAATGATGACTCAAGGTATAACTAACACAAAATAAAGAAATAAAGAAAGGCAGACTATATTTGCCCAAAATGATTATCACTATTACGGTTACTTATTAAATGCATCACGTCAAACGTATTCAACCTGACTGTTACGAACCTCTAGATGGCAGTATGGTTCCATGGTAAAAATTCAGACAGACTTTATAAAACAGTTAAAATCACAACTTTGTCATTCTTCAAGTTAGAGAAACTGGAAGAACATCAATATTATACATATTGGGAGTCCTGTAAGGTGAAAACATCAAAAGTTAAGTTCAACATAGAAGTTTGGTTATCCTGGAGTATTAGGAAGAAGCACACAAGCATACACCACAAGTTGCTTCAGGAATGTCCAATTTACAACCCATCAGCCCCATCTGGTTTGTGGATTCCTATGAGACATGGTATTTGTCCCTCCAGACAGTTTTATTGTCTTGGTCTCTCTTGGGGCTATCAGGAGAGAATCAGCATTGCCATGAGAAACATAGTGAGGGGAAGGCGAGGAGAAGGCCACCTTTGATGTTGAGGTGTCTGTGTCCCTGGCTTCCCTGAGAAGAAAACATGGAGGAGATGTCTCTTGTCCAGACATCTTGTCTCTGAAATTAACACCTTCCCTGTAAACAGTTCAAATGGTCAATAGCTCTTGAAAGTTTGGATGCTTTACAACTCCATTTCTCCTGAAGGAATGCAGAGAGGGTAAGAGGAGGTCAGTTAGAGGCCAGTTCTGCTACATTTATATGGTTATATTTCTTACTTTTTAATAGTTTATTTTTAGAAGATTTGTCATGCACCAACAAAACAAATTCCTAGTATGTAAAAAAAAAAAATAAATCTTACTTGGCAATAAAGCTTTTTATGATTTTTCTGATTCTGAAGAGATGTCATGATTAATGTAACTGAGATATACTTCAAAGAAGCAGTTTTTTTCCCACATTGCCATGTATTTTCATCAAAAGCCAAAATATGCCAGTATGTGTTGCAAAAAATAAATGTTTTTTTTAGCATATAGATTGATCTTATGGGTGTTAATACTGCAAGATTTTGCTGAAAGTGCAGTTCTGTCTTCATTTGTGGAATTTCTCCCAATGCTTAGCAAACATTGAGTAATGCTCACTCACTGTGTGGTTTCAGTGGAAGTGGGTAATCAATGCTTAACAATAAATAGAGTGCAAGAAAATACTTGAAGGCTTTGAACTTCTAACTAGACTGAGCTAGTAAAGCCAGTGGATAATTCATAACATTTCCCACTGATAGCCAAAGAATTTGGATATTAAACATAGCTGACCTGCCTGAATGTTGCCATATTTTCCAAAACAAAAATGCATGTTAACCTCTTGGTTGGTCTGACTGTAACTGTTAGTGAAATTGAAAAGTAGAAGTTCCTGCAGTAGTCATGTAGATGTCACAGTGTCTGAACTGGTCTGTGTTTGCTTGCCACTGAGTGTAATAAGGCAGTTTTCCTCCTGTTTGGGTTAAAACTCTTCTTCTTTTTTTCACCTGCACACTCTTAGGACAAAATACCAGGGGCAGATCATTCATCATACACAGAGCAACACCTAAGAAATGACCAACTAAGCACTGGTTTTATTGATACAGCCTGTGTACTATATTATCATATTTTGAGAAGAATATATTGAGGGAGTATTATAGAGAGGCTCAGTAAATGGAATCTCAGAGCTGCATTGTAACAGTAAGTCAGTGTCAGATACCGTTAGCAGCATGCATCTATCCAGTATATATTGAGTCAAAACAAGAAGTCTCCGCAAAAAATAAACTCTGCAACTTTGTTACTTGTGCTTGATCCTTTCAAAACAGTTTTCACATGTCCTTGTTTATTCTTTGTCTCTAACCTTCTGCCTATCCTCTGACTCCTCAGCGCCCCCCACGTTCACGGACACGCCACCTCAGTACGTAGAGGCAAAGGAGGGGGGTAGCACCACTTTGACCTGCACAGCCTTCGGCAATCCCAAGCCCTCGGTCAGCTGGCTGCGGGAAGGCAGCCTCATGGTCAGCAGTGCCAAGTATAAGGTATATAAGTATATAATGTCTTTATGTGTCATATTTATAGCTTTGACTCATTATTTGTGTTATTGGTGCTGCAGAGGCAAAGCAGGGGTCCTGTTGCACTCAGTAATAAAATGCAGGATCCCCAGGCACTGTCACTGTGCTTCACAGTTGCTTTTCAGACACCAATGGGTGATATCACGGAGACTACTTCCATGTTTTATGCAGTCACTGCCCCAATATCACAAGTCACATATTTACTTAAATGATCATCACAGTCCATACAGCATACAACAACCTCCATCCTTAGAGTCTCGTTTCACATAAAGAAAAAAATCCCTGAAAAACAGAAGAGGCATCCCTTCCAGATGGACAGACATGCCATGTCTGGCAGCAGCTGGATGGTGAGCAACATTCAGATGTTGCCCAAGGACCTGAGCCCCCCAACCTCCTCTCCACGATCGAGGCCTGGATAGAGGAGAGACTACACAAACACACCAGAGGCAAGGCTCAAACACCATTCACAGAGAGAGAGAGAGAGAAAGAAAGAGAGAAAGAGAGAGAGAGAGAGAGAGAGAGAGAGAGAGAGAGAGAGAGGGAGAGAACAATGTGCATAATGTGAGAGAGAGGGAGAAACGGCTGACTTTGTGAATCTATCCGGGTGGAGTTTAGTGTCAAAGCTTCTTCTTGTAACTGTAGCAGATCAGTGTATAAATTGCAACTTTCAGTTTCAATCATCTCAGTCATTTTAATTGATAAAATGTGGGAGTCATTTCCATTCCTACAGCAGAACTCAATGGTAGATACTGTACAGCACATACTATTAAATGTTCAAAACAAATGTTCATTTTCTCATTAAGCACAAATTCAAAGACTAAAACCAAACTCATATGTGCAATGGCAGTTTGGTTTTGTCTAAATTTGTCCAAGTCAGAGACAGCAGCATTCTCCAAGTCACTAGACTATACTGTATTTTATAGAGATTGGTGACCTACTGTAAAACCTGTAGATCTGCTAGCATGAGTATGTGTTCTACACTGTTTGAAGACTTAGGTATAACAATTTGGTGTTAATATACCAAAGTCTGATCTCTTTTATGTGAGTAAATATAAAGATGGATCTTGGTGGTAAACTCTGCTGGAAAATTTGTCAAATCACATGTAAACTGGAAACTGCTGCATCACACGGTCCTCTCTGCTGTCAGATGTGGTGGTTTATTTGAGGGAATGGAATGGAAAAATGAAGTAATGTGGCAAACTGCCCACATTTCTCCTGTTTTAAAGTCAGTAACAACATTAGAAGCAGGCAAGAAAGCCGCTCATATTGCTTCATGTTGTTTCACATTTTTTCATGTCGGTCTTAAAACTAATCAGGCTTCCATACGAACATTGAAACAGATTTTGCTTGTGTTCATTCCTCTTGTTGTACTGGAAATTAAATGGTCCCTTCCTAATGCGCTTCAGATGTGATGGAGAACAAAATCTACTTTCCTCATTCTGAACTAAAATGCATTCCAAAGTTCAACAAAAGCTAATATGGGGCTTAAACATTCTGAGTAAGACAAGTAGGTATCTTCCAAAGTTTTTCTTTTTATCTTCGCATCACATATATAAAGGGGGAAACTGAACCATTTCACTTTAAACATTACACACTGTTCTTTCTTAAGTTACTCCCTTAAAAAGACAAAAAGTAACAGAGAGCTCAGATGCAGTTTTTGTTGCCAGATTAGATCCTCATATCTGCCCAGTTACCATGAAAGTAGCTCAATCAAACCCAAAGCAGTTAGAATAATGAAAACAGTTTTGGATAATGTTATATTAAACATAAAATGTCTTCACTTCTATGATCAGTATTTTACAGTCTCACAGTAGAGCTGACTGAATAATAATTTGACTAGGAAAAACAATTTTGATTTCATCTTAAGACCCTGGAATTTCGTTGCATGTTAAGTTGAACCATGGCACTCAGGGCACCGAATACAATAGGTTGATATAGCATTTCACCCCTTTAACATTGTGGGACTCATGGTGGACAGTGGGGTCAAAAACCGATGCAGAAGAACCATATAAATTGTCTTTTTTATTGCACACATTCTTCTTCCTTGTCTAAACCTGGCAGACATTGTGTAGCAAACCCTCCCTCATTCCTGTTGAGTGTATTTGGTGAGATTCTTGTAGTTTTAGGTAGTTTTGGTTTTCACAGCTCACCAGCTATACTCCCCATTAACCCACACCAATACCTGTCACAAACCAGAGTGAATCCACATGCAGAAACACCAGGCAGAGACAGATATATGGCAAAGACAGCAGGTTTACTGGGTCCTTTAAGCAGAGCAGAATACCGTTCGTAGCTAGGGTCAAAACCGGAAAGCAGATTGATCAGGTAGAGGTACAGAGTTGGCAGGCAAAAAGACGAGTCGGGTAACAGGCACAGGTCAAAAATCCAAAAAGGCTGAACAGAAAGACAGGTGGGATATGAGGCAGGCACTAACAACAATCTGGCAGAGAACAAAGGGACACTGACTCGTATAAATACTGAGGAGCAAATGAGCAGATGAGACACAGGTGTGAGGTGGCAGAGCAGGCTGGTCCCAGATTGGCTGACAGTCAATGCAGGGGGAGTGCAGTAGGGTGTGGGCAAAGCACTGGCGGGAAAAGCTGGCAGGGCTGAGTGGAGGATGAGCAGAAGGGTGTGAGCAGGAGGGTGGGGCTAAGAAGCTCCACCAGAGTCCATGACAATTACCAGTAGCATGCATTTCCAACTGCTGATCAGTTAATGACAGCTCAAAGTGGTATCACTTCTCATTGTATTCTGAGCCAAAAAGGAGATTAAGAAGCACTATTATACCTTTCAACATACCTGGTGCTGTAATATTAGTTGTATTCCTGCTTTAATGAGTTACAGCAGGTTTTAAAGATCTATCTTTTCTTAATTCCAGTTGCTGGCAATATTACTTTATGTAAAAATGGTATTATTATTTGATACAGGCCTCAGTTGGCTCAGATCATACTGTATTTTAAAGGGAGGGGCTATATTGTTGTCATTAGTGATCATAAATCTGAGTGGATCACCATGATGTAGAGTACTCTCACGGTTCTATTCTTGGGCCTTTACTATATAACCTCCTTTAGTCCCTGTAGGTCAAATCATACATGACAATAACATTGTTTATTATAGTTGTGCCGATGACATTCATCTTAAAGACACGCAAGAATTAGAAGTGTCATGTTCAGACAAGATTTGGAGAAAGCCATTCATGCCTTCATTTCCAGCAGGATGGGTTATTTTAATGGTCTTCCCCTTACAGACCAGTAGACTAGTTGAGCACATTAAATCTTTATACTGGTGTATTGTTAGCTATAGAGAAGAAGTACTGCTTTTGGTTTATAAATCACGTCACATCATTGGTCCAAAAAACAGTTCTGCTTGAAGAATACTGTACAAACTCAGCAGGTCTTTCGGAAGTAGTGAGCTGGTGGTACCTTGAGTCAAAACCAAGCAAGTTGCTTTTAGCTACAGTGCAACACATCTGGTGGCACAAACGTAAATGCACGAAATGTCTTTTTTTCCTTTCTTCTTCTTTTTTTTTTTTTTTCAACAAATTAAAAACTCAATTAAAACCCGCTGTTCTGCTGTGTCTTTGAATGCTTGGTTTCTTTACGGCACTAGTGCCGTAAAGAAACCAAGCAAGCAACAGAAAGGGGTTCAATAAATAAATAAAAAACTTACATAAAAGGACTCCTCTGTCCACACCATCCATTTCTGGACTCGCAGTTAAAGTGGCCATCAAATATGACGACACCGTTTCGTTGTGGGGCAAGTTTAGTCTGTAAAACACAAAAAGTACAAACATGTCATGCAATGTTTACGTTTACTTATATTCTGCAGAATATTTCCTGTGTGTTTTATTAACTTACCCCTGCTCAGGTTCATATCGCCTGTCGTTTCTGTCACTATTGTGCAGACGTCGCACCTTTTCCTTTAAAATACAAAATACATTGTAATGTTAAATGTAACGTGAACGGTTACCAAACGTTCGGAACGTAGTGCAATAAGAATAATAAAGGTTTGGCGCCCTAAAAACTGCACAATGTAGTACTAAATGCTAACGTTACTTACTACAACTTATGCACCCGTCTCTTCGTCTCCACAGCTGCAGTTGGGTCGGGGCTGCTCCTCCAGAGCGAGCAGTCTGGCTTTTATCACGGTCATTCTCCTCGCCAACTGCGCGATCAGCTGCGTTAGCAGTCGAGACAATCCACTTAAGGCGCTCGGCAGTTTCTTCTCTAAATTGTTTGGACTTTCTGGATATGGTCGCTCCGCAGCCAGGCCGTCAACTCGTCGCAGAGGAGTGCCTTCGGGGATGAACTGAAGACGATGTCCGGCCGTTGTATGAACAGAGTTAAAGTTTAGCAGGACCCGAAACGTAACTGTTCTGATCCAAATACGATTCGCGTTCACAGATGCGCCTAGGTCGTTTTCTGCCGACGTCATTGCGTCAGAGGAGGCGTCCAATCATATGCGCGGTCGCGCTCTTGGAATTTCTCGCAAGACCATTTTTGTTGCGTAGAAAGAAAAACATGCTGTGATTTTGTTAGGTACTTTGATTTTCTATTTTTGTATCTGAATATTTTATAAAACGTAAACTTCTTTAAAGTGACATCATCGAAAATAAAAAAAAAGAAAAGTTACTTTGGTGTGTTCTCTTTTTATTCCTACTTAAAGAATCATCAGTGGACTGATCCTGCTGGAATTTTGCAAGCTAATCACTTAAGCATTGTTCATCTGGTGGTGTGTTGGCAAAATGCGAAAAATTGTGACCAGTGTCCAAGAACTGTAGATGCTTTAATTTTCACAATTTGATTTAGCAATTTAAGTGGAAATTTAAAGGCTTTTGAGAGTCAGGACACTTATCCTGTATGTACCTTATAAAATTATTTAAACACACTTTTAAATCCTCATGAAAAAAAAATCTTTGTATTCTGTAGGCACAGAAAACACACACACACACACAAACACACACACACACACAATCCCAATTTGCATTTGTATAGCTTGCAGCATTTACATTTGCATTTTAACACCTCATGGTCACAGGGGCTGAGAACTTCCACGGCAATTTACAGTGACGGAAATTGACGGAAATGTTACTTTTCATGCAGTGACTGTGATTTTCTTTTGTTAAATTTGGATCATCTTAATACTTACTTACTTACTGCCCATTTTGCCTCCTGGCAAGTAGGGCAGCAACAAAGGTTCTCCGCTGTGGTCGATTCTGGGCTGTTTTCTGGACATCTTCCCATGTCAGGCTCATAGATTTCATTTCTTCCTCTACTGTGCGACGCCAGGTGTTCGTGGGTCATCCTCTCTTTCTTCTTCCTTCAGGTGTCCAGTGAAGGGCTACTCTTGGGATGCTGTCTTGCTGTCTTCTCAAAACATGCCCAATCTAGTTCCAGTGCCGCTTTGTTACAGTGCTATCCATGCTGTCTTGTTGGCATCTTGTCAATAGATCTTTGTTTGTTATCTTGTTGGGCCAAAATAAACGACAGATTCTTCTCAGACTCCTTGTGTGGAAGACTGACAGGTGGCATATGTCACTTGCTGTCATTCTCCAGCATTCTGCACCATACAGGAGGGTGGATAGCATGCAGCTCTGATATAACTTAAGTTTCATCTTGGTTCTCTATTGCTGGGACTTCCATATGTTGTTCAACATTCTGAATGCATTTCTGGCTTTATTGATTTTGTTTTTTTGTCATTGTGTACACCCTCATCAAATCTTACAGTACTCCCAAGATAGGTGAACTCCTTTGTTGTTTTTAGAGCTTCACCATGCACATGGATTGGTAGTGGATCTGAGATGTTTAGTGCCATCACTTAAGATTTTCTCTGGTTTATTTTCAGGCCAACTTGCTGTGCAAAGTAGCCGAGACGTGATGTCTTCTCTTGCATGTGTTGGTGATTGTGTGAGACTAGAGCTCTTCCAATGCTGAGAAGAGGGTCCATCTTATACCTCTTGTTTTTTCTTCTGTTGTGCGGGGCATCACCCAGTCGATAACGATGTTGAAGAGCAATTTGTCTGACATCACACATTCTTGTCTGACTCCTGTCTTTACCTGGAAAGCTAGGCTACTATTTCCCGCCCGTCATTTGAAGCTGCACAGCTATGTGCTGTGGGATTCCATACATCGTAAAGATGTTCCAGAGGCCATCATGGTGTATGCTATCGAATGCCTTTTCAAAGTCAACAAAATTGATGTATAGTCGCCTCTGCCATTCTGTGCATTGTTCTAGGATATTACGAAGTGCAAATATCTGGTCAATGCTCCCCCCCTTAAGGAATCCTACCTGTTCATCCCTGAGTTTCTTATCTACTGCTTCTGTAAGACGCTGCACAATGATTTTTGTCATTTTTTTTGCTTGGTATCGATAGGAGTGTGATTCCACGGCAGTTGTTACAATCTCTCAAGTTGCCCTTCCTTGGTATCTTTATGATAATTCCTTCCAACCAGTCATCAGGTATTTCCTTTTTCTCCCAGATGGTTTTGAATAGTGGTTGAAGTAATTTGTAGGCAAGGTCTGGGTCTGCTTTGAAAAGCTCTGCATTCAGGTTATCTTGGCCTGGGGCTTTTGATGCCAATTTCCAGGTTGTTCTCTGCATGCTGTACATCTGGTTCTGTTGTGGGTGATGGTCTGTTTAAAACTTCCTGAAAGTGCTCTGTCCAGTGGGCTTCTTGTTGGGACTCAGTTGTCAGTAGTTGACCCTTTTTGTCTACTATTGGTGTTTCAGTTGTTCATCTGTGTTCGCCACTCACTATTTTGATCTTATAGACTTTCTCTTGCTCCCCTTTCCTAGCTGCCTGTTCTGCTTGACTTGCAAGATCTCCTAGATATGCCCGCTTGTCAACTCTGGCTTTCCTTCCCACTGTTTTGTTTGTTTCTTGGTACTGTTTCCTGTATTTTTCCTTTAGCCATTCAGACTTTGACTCATCTATTTGTTTCTTTATGGCCCTTCTATTTCCTACAGTTTGCCATGTGTCTTCACTTATCCAATCCTTCTTTTTCTTGTTCTTGTATCCAAGACAGGCTTCACTGGTCTTTACATAGGCTGCTTTGGTCTGTTCCCACATAGTGTAGATATCGTCTGATTTTGGCTCTGTGTTATCCATATCTGCTAATGCCTGAAATCTGTTCTTTAGTTGCAGCACAAAATAACCTCTGACCTTAGTGTCATGTAGCTTTCCGACATCGAATTGCTTTCTGGCTGTCTTTCTGCTCCCTGTTTTTCTAAGCTTTACTCTCAGCAAAGCTGTGACCAAGTGATGGTTGCTACCAACGTCAGTTCCTCGTTTGACCTTGACATCAAGCAATGAGCGTCTCCAGGTACCATTTATCATGAGATGATCTATTTGATTTCGATCCCTTCCATTTGGAGAGTGCCATGTTAGCTTGTAAATGTCCTTGTGTTGGAAGCGGGATCCCCCAATGACAAGGTCATGCATGGTGCAAAACTTTGCTAGCCTCTCCCCATTCTCATTCATGACTCTGCAGCCTCCACATAGCACTGAATGATAGTTGTGTTGATTTGCTTCCCTCTCAGTCTGATCTTCATGAGCCTACTGTTGACAGGTTTCCACTCTATCAAGCTCTTCTCTACTCCTTTCTTCATAATGATGGCTACTCCTTCCCTGTGTTGTTGGTCATCCCTCCCGGAGTACAGCACTGTTTCTACTGTGCTTATTGTAAGTCTCCCTGATCCTGTCCATCTGCTTTCACTTACTCCTAGTATATCTAGGTTGTATCTTCTCTTCTCTGATGTTACTTGTACTAATTTGCCTGTATCGTACATTGTTCTTACGTTCCAAAATCCTAACCTAGTCTTAAGTTTGGCACTCAGAACTTCCACCTTCCTGCCACTGGCTTCCTTTCGGCTTTCACCAATGGCAGTCATCCTAGCATCTGAGATAAATCTCCCGCTGGCATAGCTCTAGGGGTTTTGAGACACACAAGCCCCCCGATTGCTACAAGATTGCAATCCAAAGAGGGGTCATCTTAATACTGCACTGAACTGAACTGCATATGGCCACAGAGTGACCCAGTGGATAAAAGGTAAATGGACTGTATTTATGCAGCACTTTTCTAGTCTGACAACCATGCGAAGTGCTTTAACAGCATAAATCTGCATTCACCCATTCACACAATGTTGGCTAGACAGTGGTGCTCATTACAAGCATTAACCATTCACATAGCATCAGGACCACTGCCCTTCTGATGAGAGCGTTTTTACAACACAAGTCTGAATTCACCAATTCACACACACTTTAAATAGATTAAATAGAATTAAATTAAATACAGTAGTGTGTGATGGATGGCACGGTCGTAACACTGTCGCCTCACAGCTAGAATGTCTCCACCATGCCTTCGGTGCCTGCTGCTCGAGAAAAGGGCCTTTCTGTGTGGAGTTTGCATGTTCTCCCCGTGTTCACCTGGGATATCCTCCATAAAAATAAAAAAAAACCCACTAAAACATGCAGGAAGATCACCACCTAATCAATGGTGACAAAAGGAACTGGGTGCCTGGGAACCGCTGTCGGCTGGCAGCCCACCGCTCTTGGTCTGCCGCGGCGGAAGGGCTTGCCGGGATGGGTTAAAAGCGGAGAAAATAATTTCACTTAAGCATGGCGTGCAGTTTCCCCTCTAACTCTGCATGTTGTGTTGTGATTAATAAAGTGATGTCTTCTTCTTCTTCTTCTTCTTCTTCTTCTTCTCACATGATGAAACAGCATTGGGAGCAATTTGGGGTTCAGTACCTTGCCCAATGGTACTATATAAAGCGAATGTTCTTTGGATGGAAGACCAATGGTTAAGGCTATTTGTTACCACATGTCCACCTTAAAAGTAGACTTTAAATAGCAAAATGTTTATGTGTTTGTGCTCAGGTGTCTGATGGGAGTTTGACGGTGCTATCCATCACCCGGGAGGATCGTGGGGCCTATACGTGTCGAGCCTTCAGTCCCCAGGGAGAGGCCATTCACACCACACGGCTGCTAGTACAAGGTATGTTTATTTGCTGTGTCCTCAGAAGTGTAAAAAAAATGTACATGTTATTATGGCACAGGAATCTTTTGAAAAATACATATTTGCTAAAAAATTCTGAAATTTTTCCAGCATAAGTTTTTTTATCTTGCAACAACTTGTCTTAATTGTTGCTTTAATGATTGAGAATTCTTCTGGTGGACATACATAGCTCCACTGCACTCTGGAATCAGTTTTATTCGCGGTAACCCAACTGTTGAAAAGAGATTTCATCCAGTTTCATCTATTGTCATATTTCAGAAGTTTGTCTGATATTCATTTACCATTGAAACGCAGTCAGTGGTTCAAGTCTGTGGTAGCTGCCGTGGTTCATTATGCAGTCGTGTACACACAGATAACTAGAGTTACAATTAAACTGACCTTTTAGAGGTGAGTTTGGAAACAGTACTCGTCCTTGCATTTCCAAAACTTCTTTTTATTGTCACTTTGACAGACATCTGTCAGCTCTAGCTAGAGAACATAACACACTGCACAAAGTATGTATGTGTTAGGCTGTGCCTTAAGTTTTCATTTTGGACTCAAGATGCAGACCGGAGACAGGGTTCAAAGAAATGAAAGAATTAAATAACAATAATGAAAACACAAAGCACACTCAAAAGGAGTGGAGAAAACAAAACCTAAATGGCACTCTTTCTGAGTGGAACAAACAAACACAAAGCGCACTCTCAAGGAGTGTAAAACTCCAAGAGCACCGTAGAACGGGGTGAGGCAAAACTCAAATGCTGACGAGGCAGGAAGGCACTGAAACAAAAAGCGCACTTCAGTGGCAGTCCATACAAAAGTCCAACACAAACATATCCAACACAGAGAAACTGACTGAACACTATCAACACTCACACTGGAATGAACTCAGAAGCCACAAACGAATCAGGACAATCTGGCAAAAGGTTGAGCCGAGAGTCTTCCTTAAATACTCTGCCATAATCAGGCTGATGCGCGACAGGTGCACTGCTGACAAGGCGGAGCCAGCTGAGTGCAGGGACACACCTAGCTTAGACCCCGTTTACACTTAGGGAAAACGCATATGTTTTCGTTTACACGTAAACGGAGTTTTTTTCACGATCATTTTTAAAAGTGGATATTTCTGAAAACGCCGGTTATTTGTTGGCGTGAAAACAGGGTTAAACGGTGTTTTAGGTTCCGAAATGTCACAACATGACACTGAATACTTAACGTCATGTGAGCGACCTATGTTTACACTCACGCCCATTGGTTTGGCATAGTTATGATGCGCTTGACGGCGGATTTGTGCAGGTACATGTAAACAACAACATTTTTGAAAACGATGTTGTGTGCACGGTGTTATTTCCGAAAACGGAGGGGCCAAAATATCCGTTTTCCGAAATACCCTGCTACGTGTAAACATAGGGTCAGACAGACAGGGGACGATACAGACAGACAAATAACTCTAGGGAAAAGGGGAAAGGAAAACAAATCCTAACAGTGTGAATGATTGTACAGTACACAACAATCTGTGCCGTGCAGCATATATTGAGTATCATTTATCAGAGCACCTTGAAAGAGACTCTGCTATGGGTGATTTTTTATTTTCTCTGAGAAAATATCAGTGTAGCAACATTATGCCTCTCCCATCCAAAACCATCTGTCTGCACCTCTATCAGCTGTCAAAAAAGACACACTAAAATAAAGCACTCATCAAACTGACCCTAATTTATGAGAGTCTGATAAACCTTTGCACTAGTTTCTGTGCTGCCACTTGCAGTGGATGACTATCTAACATCATATTAAATCCAGGTGTCTGACAAAATACATTAACTATATACTATTATCTATTTATGCCCTCTGAGCAAACAGTGATTTAAAATCCTGCAATGCAAAGTTTGATAGATGAAGTAGGATGAGCACGTTCTTATGGGTATGTGGGAGTTATAAAGTATCGGCAGGTGGAGTTTGGACAGGCCTTCATTAGCTCCTTTCATCGTCTTTAAAATGCAGCAGGGGGAGGAGACAGAGCACTCCAAATGTAATATATGATATTGCATAACATATCGTTAGCCTCATAGCATAATTGTCTAAGTCATTTTTTGGCCAAATTGAGATATCTACCTAACTCTACTCTCCTGACACTGCTGCTTCATCCTGCCTTATCGCCTGAAAAACCTTAAAATATGACTTAGGCAATTATGCTATGAGGCTAACGATATGTTTTTGAGTTTAACTTACATTAAATGATCTGAAGCAAATGTAGAATATAGTGATATTTGCATTTAGACTACTGCAGTTACTTGTATGGTTAGAAGTATTTTCATCAGCACTCTCTGTTCAATGTCTGCAGTCAGTTCAGTCTGTATAGACACATTTTATAGAGCATAATGAAACTACTTCAAGTTGGCCCACTGTTGGAAAGAGCAGAGAGGAACAGGAAGATAGAGCATGGTTTGGAAGAGTAGCCATATAGAGAGAGGACATAGAAAACAGCTGTTCCTATAATCAAGAAAGATGGAGCATATTTCTGGGTTTACTATTAGCCAGTAGAAATGTTGTCTCAGGCACATCAATAAGGTACACAGCAAGCTGCCAGACCTGCACTGTACACCACAGGACACACAACATGATCTCGACCAACAGCCATGCCAGCAGCTCTGTGGCTGTACTTTGGCACAGTGGTGCTCTGAGCAAGTTAAAAGTAAACGTGAACATTCTGATATGCTCACAGTGACAATGCTAACATGGTGATGAGGTACCATAGGTACACTTTGTATCTTGTTTAGTGCATGTAGAAATAGGAATGTAAAAATAGAGCACCTGCCTCTTTGCCCCTTGATGCCCAAAGTGATTTTTATTTATTTATTTATTTTTTTGTGAAAGTCCGTCTGTGTGGCCCAAAATAATAATAATATTCTTGCAAGATGACTGATGAAGTGAAGTGAGCAATGAGCATCCTCTGTGTCATCCAACTCTGCATACACACCTCTCATAAGTTATAGCCGCCAGTTAAGCACACACAGCGTGTGTGAGGCTTTTTTGTTTGTTTGTTTCTGTATGTTTTTCTTGTCATGGGCAAAGTGCATTAGAGAGATATGTGTTATTTTACTGTCAAGCTGTTTTTTCCTATGTTTCTAGAGGCAATGAGGCATAGACTATGTTATTTTACTAAAACTATGCAATATGCATATTCACAGAATTTTGGACTATGACAGTATAAATACAACAATAATAGAAGAATGTGAATTTTGACTTTCTCAACCTCTCATTTAAACATATCAGTACTTGTTTGTTTATAACATTTACATACAAATTAAATATAATATGCATGCAAATTATATAACTTAAAATCTTGCTATCTTGTGCAAAGTCGATAGTCAATCTGAATAAAACCACAAAAATATTTAAATACATGAGTTCTATATCATTTAATTATTTTTTACTTTATTAATTTAGTACTAGGAATAACAAAGGGCAGATTATGAATGGATTATATTTGTGGCTATACAGTACAATTTTTGAAAAGGTATGAAATGTCATATCAGCAGCAGCAGCCTCCTCACCAACCCCCTCAACAGAAGCTGTTTAATGTACCCCATCAGGTAAAACAGAGACTAATTTTGCTTTGCACTGGCCTCTAACAGATATATGAGGTGTGGACAATGATATGGTATGTTGTGATTCCATGTTACATTCTTTATGAATATGGGTTGCTATCATTCAACCGGTTATATTGCAAGGTATGTTTCTGTATGGTGTTTCAAATTCATGCTCCATGTGCCCCCTTTTAACTTTGAGCACCTGTCCCTCTGAAGGTCTCTGCACGGCCCTGGTTATCCGAATGAAGTGAAACGGTAAAAGTTTTTCTCAATTTGAAATGAGTTAACAGTAAACATCTCATCTCCCTGCTAGTGTATAACATTCACAACCTTTGTGATATCAGCTAGTTGATCCCTCAAGTACGCTAACACATCCATGAGAACAAAACAGGCTCAGTAGAATTTAAATAGTTGTACTTTCAGGAGTGGGACTAGACTATTCTGAAATTAGGATGGGACAACTAACAGCTGCATTTTACAGCAGGAACATTTAAGACTTGGATAGCATAATAATTGTATTCATACATCTGAGTAGTTTATTATTTATGGAGGCCTATGGAGAAAACAAGAATCAGAGGATGGACAAGCTGTTTGCCTCCAGCTCTAAATGAAATGTCAGATTCTGTAAGTAAAACGATCTGTCTGTATCGGTCCACACTCAAAACACACACACACACACACACACACACACACACACACACACACACACACACACACACACACACACACACAACAAAATCAAGGCACACTTAGCAAATGAATCATTTATTGCCTACATTGTGCCATGTCATGTGCACAGGAGTGCACTAATTGTTTTACACACAAATTGAAAGTGTACACAGTATCAAATGTGTGCAGTAACCTTAGATTTGATACGCCTCACCAAAAAGGATAAATGATAAAGCAGCAAACATGGCATTCCAGGTTATCTAATTGAATGATCGCTGCCCCACATGAACACAGCTGATTGGTCATGACTTCATATGAACTAAGAGAGTCGAATTTTGATCTCTAACCGAAACACTTTCACTCACTTTTCATCAGAAGTCACGTCATAATGCGTTGTACAATCATGGCAAAAGGCTCACTTAATCAGTGCATAATAACATACTGGGCTCTATCTTCGACTCCGCCGCTAGCGCGGCGCAGGCTGCGCCACTGGCGCAGTGGTATTTTCGAGCAGCGCAGGCAGGTGCATGGCGCACTTGGTATTTTGGTAAATCGAGGCGTACAGAGGTGCGCCAGGATGGGCGTTGCGGCACAGTAGGGGGGAGGTGTCAGCATAATGGTCTGCGCTAGCAGCGTAAAAGTGCGCTGAAAGCTCGCCACCTCAGACCTGGTCAACTCTGTGCGCCAGTGGCACACCGCCAGGCAAGTGGATATTCGTAAACCAGCGGAGTCGTGCGCTCACGTCACCAACACCTCAGTCAGGTTTCCACAGTGTCTGGCATTTCACTGCAATCAATAATTAGCAACAGCCACATTTCAATGCAACTATCTGAGTCAGCACATACAGCCAGACCTAAATTTATATATTTTGATCAGTATCTCATCTGACCACATCGCAAGCGCGTTCGGCACGCATAAGGGTCACTCAACCTGACCGAATGTACACAGGTGAAACAGGGATGTCTGGTGATCTGTGACTCAAATTGCCTGGTGACAAACGTATATGCCACTTTCCCCGGGTCGGCACATGACTCTTTCTGGCATCCCTACAGTCTTTCAGGGGGACCCTCTGGATGGGTGGCTGCTAGGTGATAACGGCTATCCACTGAAAACGTGGTTGATGATGCCATATATCACACCGTCAACAAGATGGCAGTGTGGTTTTAACGGTGTTTTCAGCAGTACTCGGTCAGTCATCGGACGCACACTGCGATCAATAATTAGCAACAGTGACAATTCAATGCAACTGTCTGAGTCAGCACATACAGTCAGACCTAAATTTTGATCAGTATGTCATCTGACCACATCGCAAGCGTGTTCGGCACACATAATGGTCACTCAACCCGACAGAATGTACACAGGTGAAACGGGGATGCGAACTAATCAATTATCGTCGCTGTGGCAACCAGAAACAGTCGTGGCATCCTACAGAGCATATATACTGCATCTATCTCAGAGCACTCGAGAGACAGAGAGAGACAGACACATGGAAAAAACGTAAGTGATGATCGCTGTCGTTATCACCCACGTCATTTCATTCCAAATGCAAATGTTATCATTGTAATGCTTAACGTTATCTACAAAGATGGAGTACATCATTGCTTTGAGGAGGATGAAGAGGAGGCTGAGGATTTACCATCTAATGACCTCACATTTAGACATCAGAATCAGAATCAGAAATCCTTTATTTATCCCCGAGGGGAAATTGTTTTTGTTGCAGTGCTCCTTACAAGAATAGAATTAGAATAAAACTAGAAAAGAAAGAAAAGAGAGAGAACTATATATATAAAAAGCAAATAAAAAAACAAAATATTTATATTGAGAATATATATATATATAAACAAAATATACCGCAAAATATAGAACAGAATATAAAACAATATATATATACTGAGAAAAAATAAACATTGTATACAAACGGATATCATGAGTGACGTCAGTCTCCTCCTGGGAGAAGTTTGGGCGTCGGACACTTTCCTGCGTGGGCTCAGTCAACCTCGAAACTTGCCATGCGCCTCGCCAGCGGTGTTCTTAAAGGTGAGGTGAGGAGATGGTGTGAAACCTCCACGCCGTCTCCCCTCCCTCTTTCCGAGTTGCGCCGCTGGGTGGGACTGAGATGAGAAGGGGGAGGAGATGCGCCGGCGGCGCAGCGCACGAAAATACCAAAGTCTGCGCTGCCACGGCCCATCGGCGCAGCAGACCTGACTTTGCGTTGCGCCTGGTGGCAGAGTTGAAAATAGAGCCCACTGTATGTGGTGTCATGGTCAGCAGATTATGACACACGCACACACTTAATCATATGACATGGTTATTTATTTGGCTTTAAGACAGTGAATACTTGATTGAGTAAAAGAGAAGATGAATAATTTGTATTCCCATTACATTCACCCATTTGAGTGTATTATGCTCACAAATTAACATTAATCAAACTAGAATTAATCATTGAAACCCACAATTGATGAAAACTAAAATATAAAGTAATAAAGTAAGTAAGCAAAGTAAGCAAAAGTCCTAGATTAACAGTTAACAATTAAGACAATTCATGAAAACTAAAAAAAAAGATGTCTAAAGTAATCAAAGTAAGCAATATTGTTAGATTAAACAAGAGTGTTAAAAATCATGAAGATTAGCATAGGATGGAACCCAGTCCAGAGAGGAGTCATCTTCCGATTAAATCATGAACTGTCCTACAGAGGATTTGACAAGTGAAGTGATTAAATTACATTAAATTAAATTAAAGACATGCACTCTTCATAATAAATTCAAGTTGTGGGTCTAGAATAAGTTAAATACAGAAGGACAAAGCAAGACTGTACTATAAGAATAAAACCACAAAAATATTTAAATACATGATTTCTGTATCATTTAATTATTTTTTACTTTATTAATTTAGCACTAGGAATAACAAAGGGCAGATTATGAATGGATTAAATTCGTGGCCATACAGTACAATTTTTGAAAAGGTATGAAATGTCATATCAGCAGCAGCAGCCTAAAGCTCTGACCTTTACCCTAGCAACTTTTGACTTTTAAGGTTTTAAGGAAAATGCTAGGACATGGAAATGACTCCATATTAATGATATATGGCTATTCTGCAAATGCCAGTTACTTTACTCACCGTAGCTGTAGCTGGCTGGATTGACTCATTGAGGATGATAAGTCTATATATAGATAGAAAGCTCACAATAGTTGCTTGTTCACCTCTCTTTGCAAAAGAAAACATATTCAATTAATTATTTAATAAGTTAATTAAATTATTATTATAAAAATATAGACCAATATGTAACAGCTTATCAGCTTGGTTTGAATGTCTTCCCTTTACCTTGTTCCTTACAATGACTTTTTTGTGTGTCAGCTTGCTTTCAAGAGATCAGTTTCTGTAGTTTTTATGTTGGTTGTCAGTTTCATTCTTCAGATAACAGACGGTGAACATGTGATTTCACAGAAATCACATACTTACTTGCTACCGAGTACAAAGCCAGGGCTGAGCCAGAGTAGTGGTTTGACCCGTTCTGTATAATTTACGGACGAGACGGATTAATAGAGGCCCTCCTGGAAAGCCACTGAGCTGCAGATCAGCTAAGGGACTACAGTGCCAACAAATCTCCAGCCCTCAGCTGGTTCCAAATAGGGCGGGTTGGCACACACACTCAAACACACACACACACACACACACACACACACACACACACACACACACACACACACACACACACACACACACACACACACACACACACAGTCCTGGTTGTCCTGCTAAGGGGCTGGCAGATGGAAATGCTCTGCCTGTTAAAGGATCAGGCCGTGGGCTACAGATCAGAACTAGCATATGAGACTAGCAGTTTTTAGTTGCAACACTGGCTCAACTCAGTTGTATGTTTGTATGTGTGTGTGTGTGTGTGCCTTATTCATTATTTATTTTTCATCTTTTATCTTTTTTGTGTTATATTAAACTATGAATAAATTGGAAGAAATATGAGGCTAAATCTGTGTTTCTGTGTGTGTGTGTGTTGTGTTTGGTGTGTACAGGCATGTGTACATCTATGATTGCTGTCTCACAGGTGGATGTTTATATTTGACAGTCTGAGTAATATTCAGAGATTGGTGTTGAGGGATTTCAGATGACAGGAATGCCAAAGAGAAGGGCTAAATTACTGACAAGGTACTGCTCAGTTTCCACATTTCCTGGCAGTCATCCTAATTGGAGCAAGTAATGCAGTTTGTACTCTGTCTTGGAACTATACTGTACATAGAGGATAAAACACCCTCCTAGAGAACTTTGCATTGGCAGTAGATTATGGCCATGTGAACAATTCTAATCCATTAATGGATAAAATGAAATAATATTGTACTGCAAAGTTCACTACCACAGTGATGAATATAATTTGATATATTTCATAATCATATAATATTTAATATTCTTTCATCAAACAAGTAAACTCTGATATTGTAAACTGCTATACATAAGGTTAAACGTTAGCCTGAAATTCTGTAAGGGCAACATACATGCACTAGATATTCTGGTTTACCCTTACCCCAAAAAAGACACTAAGCAAAACTACTAAGATGTTTACATGGCTAAAGAAAATGAGTAAGCTGTGGAGAGGGAGGAAACTGTTGCGTAGGCAAAGCTTGCTGTAAACACGAAAGAGGCTGTGATGTAAAAACCCCAACTGAGATGCATGTTCCAGATGCGCTGTATATGTGTACAAAAGCTGCTCAATAATATTGCCATGTCCCATATCTTAATTGGAAAATGATCCATTCAGAATAAGGCCTAATTTGGAAAGTCCAACTGGATTATGCCATTTACATAACCCATATTAAATTTGCAATACTGTCAATTGTTGCAATGATAGTGGAATATTAGTGCGCATATATACAAAGTCATTGTGCTCATTACAATTCAATTGAATCAGTTTGCAAAAGTTCAATCAAGAAAATCAACCAGTATTTATTTATTTATTTATTTATTTATTTATTTATTTATTTATTTATTTATTTATTTATTTTCAAATAAAAACATATTTTAATTAGTTTGGAATTTTCTGCCTTTATTATCAAGTGTGGTAGAGATTTGGCAGAAAATGAAGAGATAAGAAATGAACCAAGCACCTTAACTTCCACTTGTTTGACTTAAAATGCAGAGGCTTCCATGCAAGGTGCCACTGCTCATCAGGAGCAATAACAATTCACTCACATGCAGCATTAAGAGGAATCTGGGGTTCAGTCTTGCCCAGGGACAATTTGACATTTAGACTGACCCTCTGTCTGCAAATCAAGAATCATGGTAGAAATGTATCCATGCATGCAAGCAGGATGATCCATCTGGCACAGAATCACACAATAAATGTTTTTAATCCTCTACTGAGTGCAAAATAAGTATGTGATATGTCCATGCAGAATGGATACACCCGATTTAATCCCTGTGTGTCTACACAGAATGTGTACATGGCCATAAATACCCCTAATTCCTGTGTTGTGTCTATAGTGGATGTGACATGGCTCTGTGGGAAGTTCACAGATAGACATAAAAAACTACATAGACATTAAAATCTGTGGGATATCCTTGGGAATGTCACACTGGATCCATGCTCCCTATGTGGACAGTACAGTCAGGTAGATTGCAGGATAGCAGAGCATCACACACATTAGTTTCATGCTGTGGACAGTAAAAGTCCTGTATGTGCTGTCTTTTCACATAGTTCTGAGACAAAGAAAAGACCACTTACGGTGGACAGGCACACTGCTTTTATACCTGTGAAGATTTCATTGTCAATAAATACACAGTCACACAATGTTGGGAGAGGGGAAACAAAAGACTGGGAAAGTTGCGGAATGCTTCAAAAACACCTGTTTGGAACATTCCACAGGTAAACAGGTTCATTGGTAACACGTGATAGTATCATGATTGGGTATGAAAGGGGCATCCTGGAAAGGCTCAGTGGTTCACAAGCAAGGATGGAGAGAGGTTCAGCATTTTGTGAACACATGATTGTATAAAGGATATTATTACATGGGATCAGGGACACTTTGTAAAACTTTTTTGGTGAACACACTTTGCAAATGATCGTTTGTTAGTTTGTTTGTTTGTTTTACAGTTTGGGGTTGTACAATATTTGCAGGCCTCTAGACTAACTTTTGACCACCACTGTCCTAGAACCATCCTGAAAAACAATTTTAACTGTCCCAAAGTGAATGTAAACCATCTCCAGATCAAAATGTTGTTTCTGTACTTTGTTATAATCATCTTTGTTAGTGACATAATTTGTGTAAAGCATTTTTTAATTAAGAGTAAATGTATCTGGTTACTTTCATATCTGAAAAAAGTTTGGCGAAATATAAATACTGATGTAAGGTGTCTTTAATGTTAACTTCAGACTCAAAGTACTTTTACCTCTAGACAGTACTCAGCTCAAGTACTCAGCTTCAGTGCTTTCATTTACTGTCCAGATGTTGTGCTGTGACACACTGCAGTTTGCTGTTAAGCACTTCACATTCCTCTGACAGAAACTCTGCTGCGTGTTTAAGTCCTTTAGCTGTCAGCTCTGTTAGCTCTATTAGCTCCGTTAGATCTCCTAGCACCTTTAGCCAAATGCACTGCAGGATTCTGCTGCCCAGTGGCTGATAACTTCAACACAGATTTGTGGCACATGGTTTACCATTAAAAGGGGAAAAAATAGGGTGTATCCCCTGTCAATAGTCAGTTAGAATGGCCTCTTGTGTGCTTAAATGTGTGCTTCAGCACACAAGTAAATTTCACCTGGCAAAAGTGTTTGTGGTGCCTCCACTGCTTCTACTAGAGATTGAATATGTGGTTTTTTCCATGTTTGAACACTAATTTGAATTTTGAGTAAAAATTGACAGGCCTTTTCCTTATTTTTCAAATTTCAGGTTCCAAAATGGATTTCAGAAAAAATATAACATGTGATGAGAAACCTTCTCAATCCCTTTTTGACAAAAAATCCTTCATCATACATTTCTAATGAGGCAGTGTATCCTGTGCAGTATCTACTTTTCAAGACTGTGCTTTTCTCCAACAGGCCCTCCCTTTATTGTCTCACCACCAGAGAACATTACAGTGAACATTTCACAGGACGCCTTCTTCACCTGCCAGGCGGAGGCCTACCCTCGCAACCTGACGTACACCTGGTTCTGGGAGGAGGATAACGTCTTCTTCAAGAAGTAAAGTTATGATCGGGTTCATTATTGTGCACCATCACCTCACTTGTCTCTACCTATTGTTCACCAGCCACTGTCAAGAGTCTTGTGTTGTGATGTTTTTGTGGTGGATATTCACTAAAGAGGAATGATAGAACTATAAACTGATAAACAAATAAGTATGCCTTTGCAGTGATGGCTATTTTTTTTAACGTTTTATTAGCAGCAGGTAGACAAATAGTTACAGCACATGCAGCATGGCTGCATGCTCGAAACTGTTACTGGTCTGATTCCATTCTTGTATGTTCTACATCTCTCTCTCCCCATTCTCTACCTCTTCACCTGTCACTATCAAGGCAAAAAATGCTCCCTAAAATAATGTTAACAAAAAATCTAGTAGCTGCAGTGTGAAAGTAGCTAAAAAATCATTTTTAGCATGACAGTCAGTGTTAAATCAATGTTGAAAGAACAGTCAATGTTAAAAACAATATTCTTGTCATCATAGATGCAGAATATTAGTATATGTATTCTTCAAAATAATTCTCTGTAGTCATTATGTGTTTTATACAAACTGTTTCAGCTTGGTGATTGGGCTTTGAGAAGAACATATCTTATTCAGGATGGATGCTGCTGGATGCATGCTGAAAAAGCTGGAATATAAAGCAACATTAAAACAGACTTCAGTGGCAAAGCACATTGAAAGAACAGTCCAGCTGAGGCAATAGAAGACAGCATCACTTCAGTAACTCACTGCTGAGTAACATTTCTGTAAAAGTTCAAACATAATGAAAGTCAGAATTAAATGTCAAATGAATATATAAAGCTGCAGCTTAAGGTTAAATAAGTATAAGAGATTAACTGTATGTCTTTGCTTTATTAAGATCCCTGCACTAAGTATTTAACTTTAAGTATCACGTTGTTTGCTTTAAAATGATAAAATCAGTTTAATACATTTTGAAACACAGATTTTATGTTTTACAGTTCTTCTCATGCCACATTGGTGCCAGGGTTTCCCCTCATGATGCAGTGTAAAAGAGGTTAAAAAAGCAGTACAACCACAGCAATAAACAGACCAGCCCTCCTCCAAATTCCAACTGCATGGATGAATAAATGAATATGAGAGGAGAGTGCCCCGACCAATGGTAAATAATTAAGGCTTTAACAGCAAAAAACATTTTAAAATGCATCAGTGATACAGCCAGTGATGGAACAGAAAACACTGTTCTTCTTTGATGTGATTAAATTTTTCAATTCATAGCTGTTTTCTCGCAGTAATACCACTTCCTCTCACACAGGCGGTTGCAAATATCATGCAAACACGCAGAGATCTTTCTGTAACAGTCACGTCAAGTCAGAATAAATTGGTAAAGCCACCTATGTGAATCACTTTAACAGCTCAACGAAGCCAGCAAAGTTTCATATTTTATGTCCAAAAGGGGCTTTAAGACAAGCGTGTGTATGTACAATATGCAAGCTGTTTTTTTCTGTAAGCTCCACATGCAGGGCTTTTTATTTTTTTAAAAAGTCCAGCATGTAGAGAAGGATTGAGCTGCCATGATGTTGAGCCACTTTAGCATGATGAGTTTTTAGACAGACAGAGATCTCCTCAAGGTCCATGTTATTAAAGTACATAAACTCTGTGATGGTAAGCGTGTCACTAATTCTGGACGATGGATCTCCAGAAATGTCAGTCAATAGACGCGTTTCCCTCTGTTGCCACAAGCGATGACATTTCCACTCTTGATGCTTGCAAGCTGTTCAGACAGAGGAAATGCAGTTGTCCATTTTGCTTCCCCATGAAGTGCCCCACAGCCACCTGAGCTTGAGGTTAAGTTAGGTTCATGATACACATACTTAGTGCATCACATTACATCATCATCTGCTTCAATGCACTGCTTTTGAAGGGGACAGAGGCAGGGATGAAACGAGCTCTCATGCATGTGTGCATTACAGCAGGACGAAAGGGGAACTTTTCTTTTTTGACTTGTATTGACATTTCATGCCAGCTAACATATTATTTAATTATGTGAAGATAAAAATAGCTTCATCATATCATTTTAAATGGTCTTTACAGGATATAGTGGAAGTTCCTTTCAAAAATGGGATTTATACCCTTTAAAAATGTAAAACAAGGACAACAAGATACAACTGGTAGTGATAATGGTGTTTTAATTTTCCAGAGTTGATGTATTGTTAAAATGATTGAAATAACACCCTTAATATGAACATTTAGCCCTTCAGTAATGAATCTATTATCTACAGAAGGGACAGGGAGAGTCACAGACTATATGCTGTTGCTGCTCAGATGATCCCTGTTTGTTTTTTGATGTTTCACAGCTTTTAGTCAAGTCTAAGAGTTTCCCAGGGAATCTATATAAACAAGAAGACAAGTCACAACTCACTGCCTGTCCTCAAAAAATTATTTAAGGACATAGTTGTGGCATAATTACTTAAACAAGATCACTTAAGATGAAAAAGTGATTTTAATGACTTTGATTGATGATTTTTTAATGACTGAAGGAAATATTTATCTAGTGCAGACAGGAAAGAGGAAGTATTTCATAGAAACAGAGACACAGGAACAAGTAAACTGAGGAGACGACTTAACAAATGCCTAATCCTCACGTACATGGGTTTTGTCAAAACCTGGCCTTGTATTAACACACAAAAACACAGTTTTAGGTCACTGAAAATGGAAAACTCCCTCCAGAGTGAATATATTCAAAAAGTCCATTACAGTGCTGGCATATGAGACAGGGGAACATAGTTTTTGGCTCCAGTTTGTGACAGTGTGTGCCATTATCTCCTTTGTTTACATGAGGAGATTTTGTGCGATGGTGGACGTGGCTACAATAGTGCTGGTGCTAACCTTCCTAACAGGACTTTTTACATGTTTATGAATCCTATGATGGTGAAGGCATGTCATGCCTTCGCCCTTGCAGGATTCATATCAGTCTCACCCATAGCATCCACCACCACTTCATGAGCTTATCTGTCCACATAATGGCTTGTACTGCAACAGCGTTGGTGTATTTTGACTGAAATGACATTTTTTTAAAGGAAGAACCGTTTCAAATTCCAAAATCTTTTGAAAAGCAATGACATCATCCCTGATGGAGAGAACACATTTTGTAACCGCTGTTGTTGTATCACTTTCACCGGTTATTTTTGGCAAAGCAATAGTTCAATTCAATTCAATTTTATTTGTATAGCGCCAAATCACAACAGAAGTTGTCTCAGGACACTTTCCATATAGAGCTGGTACAGACCAAGCTCTTTTATCTACAAAGAAACCAACAATTCCCCCATGAGCAAGCACTTGGCGACAGTGGCAAGGAAAAACTTCCTTTTAACAGGCAGAAACCTCGAGCAGAACCAGACTCTGGGTGGGCGGCCATCTGCCTCGACCGGTTGGGTGAGAGAGGAAGAGCAAGAGAGGGAGAGTGAGACAGACAGACAGACAGACAGACAGACAGACAGACAGACAGACAGACAGACAGACAGACAGACAGAAAAGCAGTCAGAGAGAGAGAGAGAGAGACAGAGACAGAGACAGAGAGACAGACACGCAGTCACAGTAACAGTGACAGTGGATGTAATAATAGCAGTAGCAGTTGCAGTGGATGTCAGGCAGGGCCAAGGCAGGAGATGCAGCTGAAATCCACAATCCAGATTCAGCCACTGTCCATGGGAACCTGCAAGACGACAAAGCACAGAGACTCCGGGGAAGGAGCTAAGTTAGTAACACGCCGTGGTAGGACATGAGAGCGTGCGGATGGAGAGGGACAGAAGGACGGAGGAGCTCGGTGTATCTTTGGATGTCCCCCGACAGTCTAATCCTATAGCAGCATAACTAGGGGCTGGTCCAGGACAAGCCTGAGCCAGCCCTAACTATAAGCTTTATCAAAAAGGAAAGTTTTAAGCCTACTCTTAAATGTAGAGACAGTGTCTGCCTCCCGGACAAAGACTGGAAGATGGTTCCACAGGAGAGGAGCTTGATAGCTAAATGCTCTGACTCCTGTTCTGCTTTTTGAGACTTTAGGAACCGTAAGTAGACCTGCATTCTGGGAACGCAGTGTTCGAGTAGGGCAATAAGGTACTATGAGCTCTTTAAGATAAGAAGGTGCCTGGCCATTTATGGCTTTGTAAGTAAGGAGGAGAATTTTAAACTCTATTCTAAACTTTACAGGGAGCCAGTGCAAAGTGGCGAGTATTGGAGAAATATGATCTCGCTTCCTGGTTTTTGTCAGAACACGTGCTGCAGCGTTCTGGAGCAACTGGAGAATATTCAGCAACGAATTTGGGCAGCCTGATAGTAAAGAATTGCAATAATCCAGCCTGGAAGTTACGAATGCATGGACTAGTTTTTCTGCATGATTTTGAGATAAAATATGCCTGATTTTTGCGATATTACGTAGGTGAAAAAAGGCAGTCCTTGAAATTTGTTTTACATGGGAGTGAAAGGACATGTCTTGGTCAAAGATAACTCCCAGATTCTTTACAGTGGTGCTGGAGGCCAGCGCAATGCCATCCATAACTGCTATGTCATCAGAAAGTGACTTTCTAAGATGTTTAGGGCCTACTACTATAACTTCAGTTTTGTCCGAGTTTAGCATCAGAAAATTGCAGGTCATCCAGGTCTTTATGTCATGAAGACATGCTTGTAGTCTAGTTAACTGACTGGTTTCTTCCGGTTTCATTGATAAATATAGCTGGGTATCATCTGCATAGCAATGAAAATTTATTGAGTGCTTCCTGATAATCTTACCTAAAGGAAGCATATATAAGGTGAATAGAATTGGTCCAAGCACAGAACCCTGCGGAACTCCATAGCTGACTTTAGTGAGCACAGAGGAGTCGTCATTAACGCGTACAAACTGAGAGCGATCTGACAAGTAGGATTTAAACCAGCTTAGCGCAGTTCCCTTAATGCCAATGAAATGTTCCAGTCTCTGCAATAGGATGCCATGGTCAATGGTGTCAAATGCAGCACTAAGATCCAGTAAGACTAGTACAGAGACAAATCCTTTATCAGATGCAATTAGAAGGTCATTGTAACTTTAACCAGTGCTGTCCTTGAATAAACTCTTATTGTTTAGAGAGTCGCACAGCTGATTGGCAACTGCTTTCTCAAGAGTTTTTGAGAGAAAGGGAAGGTTGGATTCTGCTGCTAGTTCTGCTGACTGAACAAAGAAATAACTGAAATAAGAATAAGACTTCTCACTTGCTTCTCTTCCGAGACTCATATAGTTCACCTGTGCTCACTGCACTCTTTCAGTCTGTTTGGAATTGGCAATAGAAGGAGCAAAGAGAAAAAAATTCTAAATATCTGTTTCCCTACCTAATACAAGTGGCTGGTCACCAGTGAGGACAACCAAATCTAAGGACTGGCTTAAAACTCATCCCAGCTCCCTCTTTCCAAATAAAAACTTAAAGGGAGAGATAACACAGTGTGCTCTTTTGTCGTACTGTAACACTGTGTTTGAAATTTTACACAATAAGGTTGGTTTGCTCATCATGAAGAGGACGAATTAGCTTCTATGAAAATACATGTAGAATGCTGTCTGTGACTCTGGAGGAGGTTTCAGGTTACATCTGGAAAAAACAGCCTTGATGATGTCATCAGGGTTTTCTTATTTTAGGTCTGAAGATTAGTTTCTTACAGAAAGCTTGGGTTACAAATTGGGACTATGTAGTTTGAAAGACTTGGGCATTTATCAGGCAGGCAGGGTCTAACCAAAGCATGCTTTTGATTGTATAAAAGGAAATCCTATAGTCTGCTCCTTGGCACTAAACAATGAGTCTAAAAACCCTTAAGAACGTTACTCTTGATTCTGAGCTTTCATTCAACTTCTATATTATTGCCATTCTAAACAATAAAAAACCAAGGTCAGAACATTGTTTATAGGTCCAAATTGTTTTTATGTCAGAAAAAAATTCCCGTTGTGTACCTTGAAATGTTATTTACTGTCATAGGAGGAAGGAGGAAGAAATTTACTTTTGTCAAGTAATTGTGAATAATTCTGAAATTCTTTAAACACCAGTAGAAAGATCCATTTGTCCATATAAACTTTTTAAATCCATTCCTTGGAGTTACCCAGTTTATTTTAAGCAGTTTTAGCTTTAACAGAAAACTTGCATTGCAGTCTGGAGTTTGAAAGATTTGGGTGCTTAACAGGCACAGTCTGTCTGACGACACATATTACAGTGTTATGGCAAATACAGATTTCAAAGTGTTTGGTGCATGACCCGTACCAGAGAGTTAAGTCAGGATATCTCAGTATCTGACCATCCTGTCTGTCATAAGCTCTCCAGCTGCCATACTAAATTTTTTGAAATACTCCTGTCAAGCTCCCTTTGATTGCTGAAAATGTTCAGGGGATTTTCAAAACTTCTTTCTTATTTGAAATCAAAGAATTGTTCTTTAATTCGTTTTTTCTGTGTTATGTTGTTTCTTTTGCATGCACCAATGAGATGATGCATATCAAAAGGTTTATGCTGTAAATGAATTTGGTCAAGTGCATGATCTGGTATTTATGGAGCTGGTGGTGAAAATACAAATTAGGTACAATCCAAAATGGTTGAAGTGCACATTTAATACTGTAATGATAGTATGTTTTTGATCATGATTTGAAGTTATGATAGCCTGAAAATGCAATTTTAAAACACCAAAACACAAAAACAAAATCTCTTCTCAGCTACAACTTCTACTTGACCCTATTTAAATGTATACTTCTGACAGGATATTGGACTTGAAGCTCGTTCCACAAACATGACTATGACTTAAGCATAGTTCTTCAGACACACACACACACACACACACACACACACACACACACACACACACACGCACACACACACGCCAGATCTCACAATAGAAGAGCACCTTTTGAAAAAGAAAAGTAGGATTTGTGGGGTATGAATGTGCTGCTGAAAAATCTACGGGCACTGTGTGTGACGCTAAGTCAAGCATGAACCAAAATCCCCTTCTTCTGTTCCAACACAAAGCCTTCAATCTGGATGGTTTTTAGAGGTTTTTAAAGTCTCAAACCTCTGCATCTGGTAAAGTTACCCTTGGTATTGGTATCAGTAAATTCATTGACGCCACAATGGAAAATTTAATGATTTTGTGCTATAGGGCAGTAACTAATAAGCAGAGGGAAGTACATTTTCCTGTGTTTTTCAGCTACCTTTGAAGACTTTCGTCATACAGCTCCTCTGCAGCTGTTCTATTGTGGATCACAAATCAAGCTGTGTGCAGAACATCATTCATATGACCATCAGAGTTACACATCCACTGGAATATGAGCAAAAATAACAAGAAAATGTGGCACTGGGCAAACATACTCTCACCATCTTCACTGAAGTCTCACATCGCACATCAGTGACAGTATAAATGTGCATCTGTCCATAAATATTCTTCAGTTAATGCTTTTGCAGCTTCGGTGTTGAGCTGAGCTGTTACAATGTGTTGCTCATTTGGTACGTATGAATCTTATTTTGAGATATGACTTAGATGTTTGCCAAATTTTTGCCTTTTTTTCTACTGTGATGTAAGGATCAGACAAGACACTGAATTGAAGCCCAAGAAGTTCCAGAATTTACTTAATAGCTGGAGGTCATAAACAAAACGATCAGTCAGTGGCACAAACAAAACAGACAAGAATCTAGAAGAAAAAAAAAAGACATTCAGGAAGTAAAACAAGCTGGAATGGAAGACGTTAAGTAACAACATAATGAAATAGGAAATTAAGTTAACTGGGGTCTCATGCAAGTGTTCATGCGAGTCATCACATCTACACACTGAATTCCTCCAGATGAGATGATGTCAGATAAAACACACTTGGCTGACTGATTTATAATAACATTATATATAACAGAAATGTTTCCCTTCTCTTCATTTTTACAGTGACCTAAAACGCAGAGTCAGTATTCTTATTGATGGTTCCCTCATCATTGCCCAAGTCAAACCAGAGGATGCTGGGAAATATACCTGTGCTCCTAGCAACAGCCTGGGCCGACCACCGACTGCCTCTGCTTACCTAACAGTGCAATGTGAGTGTCCTTCTTTTTATACTTTGCTTTTTCATCCATCATATGTGCTAAACTCTAGAGTTTGCACTGGAACATTGTGAAGGTTCCTCTTTTGTTTGTTTGGGTCGCTCCACTACAGTAGTGTTGTTTTTGGCGGCCTGTTAATTAATTTTAGTCTTAGTCTAGTCTTTGTGTCAAGCTGTCATTTTAGTTTTTATTAGTTTTAGTCACGTTCATAGAGCATTTTAGTCTTATTTTAGTCAGAATTTGGGTCGTCGGGCCCCTGCCCACGACTGCCACCCATATCGCATAGCACCAGCCTCTTCTGATCCTTCCTGCAGGTGGTGGGCCTACGGGAAGGCGGGCCCACGTCGCTCCTTTGGGCTGTGCCCGGCCGGGTCCCGTGGGCAAAGACCCGGCCACAGTGCACGTGGCACTAGGACATCTTAAGCCGGAGGTCAATGATCGACTTTGTAGTCGTATCATCTGACCTTTGGCGGTATGTCTTGGACACTCGGGTAAAGAGAGGCTGAGCTGTCAACTGATCACCACCTGGTGGTGAGTTGGATTCGCTGGCAGGGGAAGAAGCGGGACAGACTTGGCAGACCCAAACGTACCGTGAGGGTCTGTTGGGAACATCTGGCGGAACCCGCTGTCAGGGAGGTTTTCAACTCCCACCTCCGGGAGAGCTTCGACCAGATTCCGAGGGAGGTTGGAGACATTGAGTCCGAATGGACCATGTTCTCCACTTCCATTGTTGTTGCAGCTGTCCATAGCTGTGGCCGTAAAGTCGGCGGTGCCTGTCGTGGCGGCAACCCCCGAACCCGGTGGTGGACACCTGAAGTAAGGGATGCCGTCAAGCTGAAGAAGGAGTCCTATCGGGCCTGGCTGGCTCATAGGACTCCTGAGGCAGCTGACGGGTACCGGCAGGCCAAGCGCGCGGCAGCTCGGGCGGTTGTAGAAGCAAAAACTCAGGTCTGGGAGTAGTTCGGGGAGGCCATGGAGGAGGACTACCGGTCGGCCTCGAGGAAATTCTGGCAAACCGTTCGACGCCTCAGGAAGGGGAAGCAGCTTTCTGTCAACACTGTTTACAGTGGAGATGGGGAGCTGTTGACCTCGACTGGGGATATTGTCGGGCGGTGGAAGGAATACTTCGAGGATCTCCTCAATCCCACTGTCATGTCTTCTGTAGAGGAAGCAGAGACTGGGGACTTGGAGGTCGATTCATCCATCACTGGGGCTGAAGTCACTGAGGTAGTTCACAAGCTCCTCGGTGGCAAAGCACCAGGGGTGGATGAGATCCGCCCTGAGTACCTCAAGTCTCTGGATGTTGTAGGTTTGTCTTGGTTGACAGGCCTCTGCAATGTTGCGTGGCAGACGGGGACAGTGCCTCTGGACTGGCAGACTGGGGTGGTGGTCCCTCTTTTTAAAAAGGGGGACCGGAGGGTGTGTTCCAACTACCGGGGGATCACACTCCTCAGCCTCCCTGGGAAAGTCTATTCCAGGGTACTGGAGAGGAGAATCCGGCCGATAGTCGAACCTCGGATTCAGGAGGAACAATGCGGTTTTCGTCCTGGCCGTGGAACACTGGACCAGCTCTATACCCTCCACACGGTGCTTGAGGGTTCATGGGAGTTTGCCCAAACAGTCCACATGTGTTTTGTGGACTTGGAGAAGGCATTCGACCATGTCCCTCGCGTCACTCTGTGGGAGGTGCTCCGGGAGTATGGGGTTGGAGGCCCTCTATTGAGGGCTGTACAGTCCCTGTACAACCGGAGCAGGAGCTTGGTCCGCATTGCCGGCAGTAAGTCGGACCTGTTCCCGGTGCATGTTGGACTCTGAGAGGGCTGCCCTTTGTCACCGGTTCTGTTCATCATTTTTATGGACAGAATTTCTAGGCGCAGCCAGCGGCCGGAGGGGGTTCGGTTCGGGGGCCGCCAGATTTCATCTCTGCTTTTTGCAGATGATGTTGTCTTGTCTCCCTTGAGCCAGGACCTTCATCATGCACTGGGGCGGTTCACAGCCGAGTGTGAAGCAGCTGGGATGAGTCAGCACCTCCAAGTCCGAGGCCATGGTTCTTGACCGGAAAAAGGTGGCTTGCTCCCTTCAGGTTGGGGGAGAGTTCCTGCCTCAAGTGGAGGAGTTTAAGTATCTTGGGATCCTGTTCACGAGTGAGGGAAGGATGGAGCGGGAGATTGACAGGCGGATCGGTGCAGCGGCTGCAGTAATGCAGTCGCTGTACCGGTCTGTCGTGGTGAAGAAGGAGCTGAGCCAAAAGGTGAAGCTCTCGATTTACCGGTCAATCTACGTTCCTACCCTCACCTATGGTCATGAACTTTGGGTCATGACTGAAAGAACGAGGTCCTGGATACAAGCGGCTGAAACGAGTTTCCTCCGCGGGGCGCTCCCTTAGAGATAGGGTGAGGAGCTCTGTCACCCGGGAGGAGCTCAGAGTAGAGTCGCTGCTCCTCCACATCGAGAGGAGTCAGCTGAGGTGGCTCGGGCATCTTTATTGGATGCCCCCGGACGCCTCCCTAGGGAGGTGTTTCAGGCATGTCCCACCGGGATGAGACCCCGGGGAAGACCCAGGACATGCTGGGGTGACTATGTCACTCGGCTGGCCTGGCAACGCCTCGGGATCCCCCCAGAAGAGCTGGGGGAAGTGTCTGGGGAGAGGGAAGTCTGGGCGTCCCTGCTCAGACTGCTCCCCCCGCGACCCGGCCCCGGGAGAAAATTCGTCTGATGACATTTTAGTCTAGTTTTAGTCAATGAAAATTGTAGTCTCTTTTTAGTAATGCAATTCTGTTTAACCCAGTCAATATAGTATCTAGTAGTATAGATGAAACCAAAATTTTCTTTTAGTCAAACCCATTTCACAATTCAAACAAGGTTGTCTTATTATTATATTGTTACCTTATAGACTCAAGAATACATCTATTCCACACACGAAGATGCTCTGATTTGAGTTTACAACATGTTTATTTTACCAACCAAAGCCGGCTGGCAGGCCATCGGTCCCGTTCTCTGTGTCGGTTGTCTGTCGTTAACGCTAACCTACCGCAGCTGCATCTTCTAAATAATGCTGCGAGTGGGAACTAATGCCGTGATGTCACCTGCGACTGCGCAGTGTGACCTGATGCAGCCCCTGAAGTGAGACACGGGAAACAGAAACACTGCAAAATAATAATAACAACGCGACTAAACGAGACGAAATAACGTTAGAACATTTCGTCTCATTTCGTTTTAGTCAACGAAAATTAAGAGACATTTTAGCAGAGTTTTTATTTTGGAAACCACATTGAGTTGCGTTTTTATTCGTCAACGATAGTGCATTATATATTTAATTGTAGTTATCGTCACATGACCAGCATTTACGTTCAATTCAATTCAATTTTATTTGTATAGCACCAAATCACAACAAAAGTTGTCTCAGGACACTTTCCATACAGAGCTGGTACAGACCAAGCTCTTTTATCTACAGAGACCCCACAATTCCCCCATGAGCAAGCACTTGGCGACAGTGGCGAGGAAAAACTTCCTTTTAACAGGCAGAAACCTCAGGCAGAACCAGGCTCTGGGTGGGCGGCCATCTGCCTTGACCGGTTGAGTCAGAGAGGGAGAGCAATAGAGAGAGAGTGGGACAGACAGAGAGAGACAAAAATGCAGTCAGAGAGACAGACAGACAGACAGACAGACAGACAGACAGACAGACAGACAGACAGACAGACAGAGTAACAGTTGCATTGGATGTCAGGCAGGGCCAAGGCAGGAGACGCAGCTGAAATCCACAAATCAGATTCAGCCACTGTGTAACCTGCGAGACGACAAAGCACAGAGACTCCGGGGAAGGAGCAAAGTTAGTAACACGCCGTGGTAGGACATGAAAGTGTGCAGATGGAGAGGGAGAGAAAGACAGAGGAGCTTGGTGTATCTTTGGAGGTCCCCCTGACAGTCTAATGTTATAACAGCATAACTAGGGGCTGGTCCAGGACAAGTCTGAGCCAGCCCTAACTATAAGCTTTATCAAAAAGGAAAGTTTTAAGCCTACTCTTAAATGTAGAGACAGTGTCTGCCTCCCGGACAAAGACTGGAAGATGGTTCCACAGGAGAGGAGCTTGATAGCTAAATGCTCTGACTCCTGTTGTGCTTTTTGAGACTTTAGGAACCATAAGTAGACCTGCATTCTGGGAATGCAGTGTTCGAGTGGGGCAATAAGGTACTATGAGCTCTTTAAGATAAGAAGGTGCCTGGCCATTTATGGCTTTGTAAGTAAGGAGGAGAATTTTAAATTCTATTCTAAACTTTACAGGGAGCCAGTGCAGAGTGGCTAGTATTGGAGATATATGATCTCTCTTCCTGGTTTTTGTCAGAACGCGCGCTGCAGCGTTCTGGAACAACTGGAGAATATTCAGCAACAAATTTGGGCAGCCTGGATAGTAAGGAATTGCAATAATCCAGCCTGGAAGTTACGAATGCATGGACTAGTTTTTCTGCATCATTTTGAGACAAAATATGCCGATTTTTGCGATATTACGTCGGTGAAAAAAAGCAGTCCTTGCAATTTGTTTTACATGGGAGTGAAAGGACATGTCCTGGTCAAAGATAACTCCCAGATTCTTTACAGTGGTGCTGGAGGCCAGCGCAATGCCATCCATAACTGCTATGTCATCAGAGAGTGACTTTCTAAGATGTTTAGGGCCCACTACTATAACTTCAGTTTTGTCTGAGTTTAGCATCAGAAAATTGCAGGTCATCCAGGTCTTTACGTCCTGAAGACATGCTTGTAGTCTAGTTAACTGACTGGTTTCTTCTGGCTTCATTGATAAATATAGCTAGGTATCATCTGCACAGCAATGAAAATTTATTTAGTGTTTCCTGATAATCTTACCTAAAGGAAGCATAAGGTGAATAGAATTGGTCCTAGCACAGAACCCTGCGGAACTCCATAGCTGACTTTAGTGAGCACAGAGGAGTCGTCATTAACGCGTACAAACTGAGAGCGATCTGACAAGTAGGATTTAAACAGGCTTAGCGCAGTTCCATTAATGCCAATGAAGTGTTCCAGTCTCTGCAATAGGATACCATGGTCAATGGTGTCAAATGCAGCACTAAGATCCAATAAGACTAGTACAGAGACAAATCTTTAACCAGTGCTGTCTCTGTGCTAGGATGCACTCTAAATCCTGACTGGAAATCCTCAAATAAACTATTATTGTTTAGAAAGTCACACAGCTGATTGGCAACTGCTTTCTCAAGAGTTTTTGAGAGAAAGGGAAGGTTGGATATCGGTCTATAGTTGGCTAAAACCCTTGGATCGGTTTTATCACAGATACTTTAATGGACTGTGGTACGTAGCCTGTTGATAAAGACAGATTTATCATGTCTAATACTGAAGAGTCAATTAAAGGTAATACTTCTTTAAATAGCTTAGTCGGGATGGGATCTAAAATACAGGTTGATGATTTTGATGATGAAATTATTGAATTGGTTGGTGGTTGGTGAAGGTCGACAGGAGTAACAGTAGTCATTACAAAACTCATGAAGTCATTACTGTTCAGAGCGAAAGGAATACATGGTTCAACAGAATTATGGCTCTCTGTCAGCCTGGCTACAGTGCTGAAGAGAAACCTGGGATTGTTCTTATTTTCCTCCATTAGTGCAGAGTAATAGGCTGCCCTGGGACTGCGGAGGGCTTTCCTGTATATTTTAAGACTGTCTTGCCAGGCGAACAGAAATTCTTCCAAATTGGTAGTATGCCATTTCCTTTCTATTTTCCGTGAAGTTTGCTTTAATTTGCAGATTTGAGGAGTATACCATAGAGCTAACCTCCTCTGTTTAATTTTCTTCTTTTTTAGGGGAGCAACAGAGTCAAGTGTCATACGCAATGAACCTGTAGCACAATCAACCAGGTAGTCAATCTGAGAGGGACTAACGTCAGCATAGGAATCCTCTGTTGTATTGAGACATGGCATTGAATTAAATACTGATGGGATCATATCCTTAAATTTTGCTACAGCACTATCAGACAGGAGTCTGGTATAAGAATTTTTGCCTACTGGCTGGTAGTCTGGTAATATGAATTCAAAAGTTATCAAATGATGGTCCGATAAAAGAGGATTCTGTGAGGAGACTATTAAGTCTTCGATTTCAATGCCATATGTCAGAACAAGGTCGAGGGTGTGGTTAAAACAGTGAGTCGGTTCATGTACATTCTGATGGAAGCCAACTGAGTCTAATACTGAGTTAAACGCAGTGCTAAGGCTGTCATTGTCAATGTCGACATGAACATTAAAGTCACCTACAATAATTACTTAATATGCTTTAAGGACTAAACCTGATAGAAACACTGAGAACTCAGCTATAAATTCGGAGTAAGGACCAGGAGAGCGGTATACTATAACAAATAAAACTGGCTGCACTGTTTTCCATTTTTCATGAGAAAGAGTGAGAACAAGGCTTTCAAATGAGTTATAGTCGAGTTTAGGTTTAGGGTTGTTTAAAAGGCCTGACTCAAAAATGACTGCAACTCCACCTCCTCTGCCGCTGCCTCGAGGAATGTGAGTATTAATATGGCTAGGAGTAGCTTCATTTAGGCTCACATACTCTTCAGGACACAGCCAGGTTTCAGTCAGACAAAATAAATCAATATTATGGTCTGATATTAACTCATTTACTAAAACAGCTTTAGAGGACAGAGATCTGATGTTAAGGAGTCCACATTTAATTCTCCTATCTTGTTGTACTATTGCAGTGGTTGTTTTAAGTTTAATTAGATTTTTATGTTTGACTCCTCTTCTCTGTACTTTTGGTTTACTTAGTTTATGTGGTCGGGGGGCAGACACAGTCTCTATGGAGTGTTGGGTGGGTAACTGCTCTAATGGAGGCGCAGAGAAGTGTGTAGGACTGCAGCTCTGCCTCCTGGTCTCAACTCTGAGTTGTCAGGGGTTTGGTTCATAAATAAAATCAGTCAGATTTCTAGAGATGAGAGCTGCTCCCTCCAAAGTGGGATGGATGCCGTCTCTCCTAATCAGACCAGGTCTTCCCCAGAAAGTCTGCCAATTATCAATGAAGCCCACACCATTTGCTGGACACCACCTTGACAGCCAGCGATTGAATGATGACATCGTTTTTGCATATGTACACACCGATTCCACATTCATTTTAGTGACCTCCGACTGGCGTAACCGGGTGTCATTACCGCCGACGTGAATAACAATCTTACTATATTTATGCTTATCCTTAGCCAGCAGTTTCAAATTTGATTCGACGTAACCCGCTCTGGCCCCCGGCAGGCATTTGACTATGGTCGCTGGTGTCGCTAACCTCAAGTTTCTCAAAATGGAGCTGCCAGTAATCAGAGTTGGTTTCTCAGCAGGTGTGTGGCTGAGTGGGGAGAACCTGTTAGAAACATGAAGTGGGGTTGTGACCCGTCGGCTTCAGCTTGGGACTATGCCTCCTTCGAATAGTCACCCAGCCTCCCTGGTTTCCCGGCTGCTTGGGAGCTGTCGAGGGACGGCTAACCCGGAGCTGCACTTGGTCGGTCCGCACCGGCTACGAGGGCCTGGCTAACTACAGCTACTGGCTTGGTTTCCATGGTGCGAAGCCGAGCTTCCAATTCACTAAGCCTCACCTCCAACTCACCAAATAAGCTACCAGTATCACTAAAGGAGGCAGAGGCAGCTAAACATGTGACACACCAAGCAGGAGAGTGCTGGAGAGAGACAGAGAGAAGCCATCTCTAGCTGCTAGGCTAAGCTGGTGTAGCTAGCAGAGCAGACAAGCGCGTAGACAAATAAAATTAACGGTCGCTAAATAAACAGACTTATGGGTGCTTGAGCAGAACTAATGTTACTTTAGAGCGTGGACGATAGGCCGCTGTAACAAAACACAGAGCAAATTACACTCAGAGGAACAGGAGTGACAAACGCACGCCACTACTACACAGCAACCGGAAACAGGAAGTGATGTCCTCAGGACGTCAAACCAGCCAATCAGCTCCCTCTCCAAGCTCGTCAGAGGATTACCAACCGTTGCGTCTCATCTCGTTCTCGTCACGTGATAAAGGTTCGTTGACAACGATATTTAGTCATAATTTTCATTGACGAAAGCAACTATACACTTTAGAAAGCCTCACCGATGTTGATGTGGCTCTTTGCCCGTACCTTATCATCACACTTCTTTTTCAATTTTGGCTCTTCCAGCCATGTCGTCTTTATCTTATTCTTGGCCGTCTTTCCTTCTTGACAATGCAATCATGTTGTGGTGTTCAGGATGTTAGCATGTGCCAGACTTACTGTCCTTCTTGATTCCATTGCCCCCTTCCCCCATTTTCCCTTCTTCTCCCCATCTTGTCTTGTGCAGAAGCATGAGCACCACCTGTTGCTGATTGACTGGAGTAGTGTCATGTGGTTCAGTCCAAGCCACTTTTTTTGTTCAACATTTTTAGAGCCAGGTCTGTGTACAAACATCACACAGCTAGCAGATCGTGAGGAGATTAACACTGAAAAGTCATGTGCCGTGCTAATGTTTATCCATCAGCACTGTGTGGGTGTGGTTTGATCACGTTTGAGTGACAATGAACAAAACAACAAAGTTAATAAACCACACAACTGTGACCAGAGAACAGAAAATGACTGAGGATCTCTGCAGAGCAAACAGGCAGTGACTGATAAGATGTAGCCAAGAATATACATTTGCACAAAGTACACAATACAATAGGAAACACATTTAGTCTCTAGATTTGCCTGGTAAAACCCTAATCTCAGGCCATTACCATCACACAGTTTATGCTGTTGTGTTCTATTATCATCAGTTTTCTCATTTCATACAATATCAGTGCAATTCTGGAAATGTATGTAAATATAACAGTGTCTAGAATGTATTCAGTTACATTAATGTTTTGCACTTTAATCCCTCTACCATAGGGGAGGGGAGAATAGAATAAATAACATTAATTTGCCCACAATGAAAGCAGAGGCTCATAGTCCCCCCAGGAGTCTTGATCAGTGACTGCAGATACCTTTTTTACTGATACAGATTTGAATGGTTTAAATAGCTGCCTTGAATTAAGTGCACCAGAGGACAACAAAAACTGGGTGATGACGCGCTTGTTTCACAGTCAGTGTGAGTTGATTTATTGAATAGAAATGAAGCATAGCTGTTCTGTGAGACGGTGAGTGACACATATCAGAAACGCTTCAGTAAGTGTTTTCTATTTCTATGTGGACTGGCTGGTAGAGTTTGGTTAGAAAAGTCTTTTTAGCAAAAAGACTGGTACCTTGATTATCTGAATCTTGTAATTGTTCCTAATACTTTGTGGAGAAAGTAGCATGATTTTGTGCTGCCTGCTTCCCTGAAAACCATCAAACATAAAATAATTAGACTTTAAATAAACTTCAACAGTTCCAATAATGTTGCAACATCACAATAACCTGGGAACCAGACAAATCTGTGAGCTCATGTTTTATTGGCTCTGGCAATGTCAGGCTGACATCACAAGGCTTCTGTTGAAAAACCTAGATCATAGTGTGGCGTTTAAGATTTCTTTATTTGATGTTTTGGTATATATGCTTCCTACATCACCAAATGACTGTCTTGACAAATTCAAGTTTTCGTAGAGTAGTATCTTAGCTGCAATGTTTGAGACGACTAATCCTAATCTCTATACTTTTTGAAGAAGGAACCTCAGTGCTAACCAAAGGCTTATCCATAGTTGGAAATGTGTGGCAAATCGTGCACTGCTATAGAACTGCATGTCCAGACACTGTCTTATTTGGATGGAAGTGTGCTCGGTGCATCCGCTGCACTGTGGAATCTATTTGGACAATCTACCAAACTCCGGGCTAACACTGTTCCACCTCCCAGCCAAACAACTAATCCAACCCTAGCATCCATTTGCTTTTTCAAAAACACTTTTCTATTTGGCATATACTTACTTTCTGCCTGTCCCTGCTGCTTCCTCTCTCTCACTGCCTCTCCTTTCTCTTTCACTTCATTTCTCATTTACACTCATTTATGTATATATATTCAACTGCACACCAACACATTTCTATCTCTCCCTCCCTGTGTCTTCATCATGGATTGCCGCCTCCTTATTCTCTCCTCCCATAAAACAGTCACTCAGTCCATCAATCACTCTGAGCTCCAGAGAGATGATTCCTGGTGAACTTGTCACTTTGGGAAAGCATCTGGCTCTTATTTGGAGGAGACAAGTGACAACGAGCTCTGAGATTTTAGCCTTGTCGACCAGTGACCGACCACTGGCAGTAGTCAAGGCAACAGACATTTCGCATTCCCTTGCTCTCCTGCCTCCTTTGATGGCTGTACATTAGATTGTGGTGTGTGTGTGTGTGTGTGTGTGTGTGTGTGTGTGTGTGTGTGTGTGTGTGTGTGTGTGTGTGTGTGTGTGTGTGTGTGTGTGTGTGTGTGTGTGTGTGAGAGAGAGAGCGTGTAATGATAAGAGGCAGCAACACCAGTTGTGAGAGGGAGGGAGAAGTGAAGGGGGATTACATCATCGCTGTAAGACCAGGGACTTCTCTCTGTCAGACTGCAGAGGGCTCTCTGTCTCTGTCTCTCTGTCTCTGTCTCTCTCTCTCTCTCTCTCTGTCTGTCTGTCTGTCCTATTTCCTCTTATTCTCATCTTTCCCTTGTGTTCCATCTTCCTGTCTTTGTCTCTTTCTCTTCTCCTCAAAATTCACTCCTCTCCATTTGTTTCATGCCATTTTTGTCTCCTCTGTCTCATTCTGTTTAAATCACTCTTCCACAGTCTCCTTCTCTCTCTGTCCTCTCTGTGTTTCTCTCTGAAATGCCTGCCAGTGAGTAACTTCCCGAAAGCATCTTGCAGTGGGAACTGGCGTGTCGTGAGCGATAGTGCTGTCTGAGGGCTATATTTAGAAGCTTGGCTGATATTCTTGTCTGTGGTGCTGGTGGCAGTGCTCCTCTGGGCTTTTTGTGGCAGAGTGCTGCCAGGCTGGCGGTTGGAACTTCGGAGGACATCAGTTGTAGTACAAAGTTGTTCAGGCAGCAGTGCAATCAATCGATCTTTGCTGTCATTCAGTCCCTCTGTTTTACCATGTCACACACTCATTCACTCATTCATTCACTGGCTCACTTTCTCACCTCCTCTCCTTTGTCATGCCAGATGAATGCCTTTTGCTGCCTTTTGCTAGCCTCATTGCATTCACAGTCACAGAGCCTCATCCTCCCCTCTTCTCAGCCAGCTCCTCTCTACCTTACGTCATCCAGTCACATCTCTCTCTCTCTCTGTCTCTCTCTCACCTGTTCTCTTTCCCACGCTCATGCTCAGCCTCACTTGTTCTTCCTTTATTGCTCCACTGATAGTGCTCACCCCTCCTCCTCCTCTCACTCACACCATTTCTCCTCCTTATCACCCAGTGCCTACTTTGAAGCTCTCCTTCTTGACCTCATTTTAGCGCCACACAACTCTCTCCTTTCTTCAGAATTCAGGATTTAGGATGGGGAACTTTTAGATGCTCCTCTTTTTCTCTTCCTTTCCCTTCTCTTAGCACCCTTCCTCTATCACATGGACTCCCTTTCCTCTTGTGTTCATGTCTTTGCACAAACAGTATAGCTCCACCATTTCAAATCCCAAACATTTAAGACTTAATATACAGAGGGAAAAATGCACATATAGTAATAACACTCAAACATGTCAGAGCTGATCTGATTAGGCTTAGCTTGAGGTGAGGCAGGTCAGGTATGATGTAAAATAATTTGTTTTTTTAGATACTGACTGTAACTAATGGGACAATAGTTTCATTTGGCTACAAAGTGTTTTTTCAGCAGGATATACAGTAACAAACATTTATCAGTGACTCTAATGAAGACACAGCTCTGGACACAGTTTTGATTGAATTTACTGTAATACTACTTTGTTGACATACTTGTACATATTATACAACATATTGAATAGTAAAGGGTGTAACTATCAGCAGGGGGATAAAACATTTCTAGCGTCACACAACAGTCGAACCCTTGTGGTCCCTGTGTGCTTGCTCAAAATATTAGCTTTTCCATTACAACAAAAGGAACACTTCTACAATAGTAGCCTGCAGTGTGCATAAAGCAGTGTGCTTATGGTGGTGTTGAGACAGGCACGAGGGGGTCTGGGTTGAATGTTAAATCCTGCATGATGTACCTTTAATTTCAGTTCAAAGATCAAACTGTTGTGCATTGGTGTTCAGAGTTGAACACACACACACACACACACACACACACACACACACACACACACACACACACATATATATATATAAAATTTTATGATGAGATCACAGAAAATATGGGATTTCCCCATCTTTCCCCATCCCCATACACATTATACAATCAATCAGGCACCAGGTTTCCCAAGCTTCAATCACTCAGTTTTCTTTATATTTTTCATCAGATCCTGCCCGTGTGGTAAATATGCCATCTGTCATCTACGTGGCCATTAGTCTGCCCGGCTTCATCCGCTGTCCTGTAGATGCCAACCCCCCTGTAACACAGGTTAAGTGGAAGAAAGATGGCCTCCCTCTCCGGATAGATAAGGTGAGCTGGTGTGCAGCTTTGGTTCCTTCCCTTCCCCTCACTTTGGTTTACCACAGACTTGAAATGAATACATAATTTCTTTGGTTGAAGCTTCATTGATTCAATTAATTCCGTCATGCTTCTCTGTCTGATTTGAGTGAAAAGATTGAGTTACCCTGAGTTATTGATGGGAAACATGAATTATTATTGGTCCAGAATAAAACATTTCTTTTTCCTTACACACAATCCATAACTTCACCATCTACAGTACCCTGGTTGGAGCCAAATGGACGATGGCAGCATCCGTGTGGCAGAGGTGACAGAGGACTCTCTCGGCACCTATACCTGCATGCCTTACAATGCGTTGGGTTCCATGGGATGGTCCCCTCCCGCTCCCCTGGTGCTAAAGGTACTCCCACTGTCACTGTACCTTTAGATTGTCCCAAGAAGAAAATAGCTCTGATGTATCCAGCAGGCAGTGCAGGTTTACCTGAGCAGCTCATGAGTTTTTACTTACCTGTTTTGGCTGTTTCACCCTGGGCAGGACCCTCCCAAATTCTCAGTGGTTCCTGGAGGGGAGTACAGGCAGGAGGCTGGGAGAGAACTGGTCATTCCCTGTGAGGCGGAAGGAGACCCCTTTCCCAACATCACATGGAGGAAGGTAGGACACCTCCCACACTCCTTCTAATCACTTCTTCATGTTGTTTTATGTCACATTCACTGTTTTCCATTGAGAAAAATTCATTACTGAAACCTGCCTGTCTGTAGTGGGTGCTCAGATTTTAATTACTCGAACTACTGTATGTCATTTTAGGGGTTCTAATCACATTTTAACAATGTCTATAAAATATGCAATCAAGGGAACATATCAGATTCTCTCAATTGTTTGCTTGATTATGAGACATGTTTAATCTTGCCCATTGACTACTGTGTGATTAGGCATTGTTTTTGTCTCCCACTTATGAAATTCATAATTCTTCATCCTGTATAATTTGATGTCAGACATTGAAAGCAATATTATTGGAGATGTCAGATTATAGCTTTATAGTTTTGATAGCTGGTAAACTATTCCTACTGTATGTGTGGCCTGTATGTTTTTTTTTTTGAAAGTTGTGAATTTTGAATTGCATGTTCCAACCTATTCTCCTCGTCTCTCTTTTGTTGGCTGACAATGTCTTTGCTTGGCTGGGTGGACTGTAGGTAGGAAAGCCCAGTAAAAGCAAGCACAATGTTCTGCCCAGAGGCAGCTTACACTTCAAGTCACTCACAAAGGAGGACCACGGGGAGTGGGAGTGTGTCGCCACCAATGTTGCCACGAGCATCACTGCCAGCACGCATGTCCAAGTCATAGGTACCCAGCATGTACACAAATTGACACACATATACACATAGCCGCTTACATAAATACAAACATTACATCAGATTGCCTGTTCACTGAGCCCTGGTCCCTTAGTCTCTATTCCTACGCTCAAGCATTCAAGACACTTCCATTTGTAACCGTTTTTGAAATGGGTCCTTGTAGTCAGAAAGAGCTAGACAAAAGCAGAATCTCATTTCAAGCCCACGACTATCGATTTTGCAGCTCAAAATCACAACTGTTGCTGGTGGTGGACATTTTTTGTCTAGATTAACTTGGTAGTCTCCAAGATGAAACTTGTTTGGAACAGATGCTTACCTGTGTATGAACACTGGTAAGCATGTTAGCGTGTAACTGTGTAGTAGCAACACAGGTAAGAATATAGCAGTATTAGAAGTACTTACTCTGGCATCCTGCAACTCTTTCCATCATCCGCTCAACCGCTCCTCTCAAGGACACCACACTGCAAGCTCTCCTAAGATTTTGTTCCAGAACTGTTTATGAAATGTTGAAATACTAAAATTTGTGTTTCCCTGGAAAATTCTGCCATTGCCTTGTTGTCAGGCTGTGTCCTTGCTGACAACTGCCTTTCCTCTCTAAATGTGAAATAAGAGCAATACAATAACTGGACTGAGCTGGCTCCTGATTGGTTTCCTGGTGTTTTGGCTCCAGTACAGTACCTAAACAATAGAACCAGAAACAATAGAACCATAAATGCATGTTAAGAATTTTGGCTGGAAAAATTAATTAGTAATTATTATTATATTATAATTATTTGTATCAATTTGTGACCAGTTTTCAAGATTGCATTGTTCAGGCTACCTTTAATGTTTCTTTTAATGTTTACTTTTTTTTTTTTTTTTTTTTCCAGTTAGATGTTATGTTGGGTTGCTGGCTGCTTAAAAACAAACTACCAGGTCCAGTCCACAGTAAATGTATTTGACAAGTTAAATTAATGTAGTGTATCACAGCAAAGCAGTCAGTGACTAATGCGCCCTTTTAACTTTAACTTTCTCACTGCATCTTCCCTGCAGGCACAAGCCCCCACGCCCCTACCAGTGTCCATGTGGTGGCGTCCTCCACCTGGGCCAATGTGTCCTGGGAGGCGGGCTATGATGGAGGCTACCAGCAGACATTCTCAGTTTGGTACGGCCATGTGTGAGTCATCCCAGCATGCTTTGCTTCCTGCTTTTTCTTCTTCCAACACTTCTTCTGTTATCTCTGAAAATGTCTTGTCCAGGGTTATGTTCAGAACAGTTGTAACATGGAAATACATGGAAAATCCAGTGTGATTTCTAATCTCTAATAAGAACAGATGCAACTAAACTGAACATGACCTGAAGTTCTCTGTCGTGCTGCTGCTGCTGCTGCTGCTGCTGCTGCTGCTGCTGCTGCTGCTGCTGCTTTGCTGCTGCTTGACTGAGAAAAGGCCTTGGTTGAATGTTTCACTTAATTAATTGAGGTTTTAGCCATGTCTGGGCAGTATAATCATAATAAAGTTACTTTCATGGTTTACATGTGAAAATGTGTAAAATGTTAAATTATAATATACAATGCAGTTGTTTCTCTGGTTGTCATTTTGCTGCTAATCCTGATCCTGGGATGTAAGGATTTAATGCATATCAAAGCGTCTAAATAAATACAGTATGTGATTTTCTTAAGGGAGTATGAAGTACTGTCTTATCTCATGTCTACACACAAGCCATCTGCATTTTGGCTGATGGGTGCAAGAGCAAAAAAAAGAGAAAAAGAAAAATTATTGTGGATTTCAGCAGATTTCAGTGGATTTTATAGGATGTTATCACACTATTTAAATAAGTGCTTAGTTAAAGGTCTATGTCATTTTACATTGCTGCCAGCTGCATCACTGTAATGAGACAATATCGCTGTCAGACATCCCAAATACAGTATTGTACTACAGTTGGGTTTCACTGATAAAAGTTTGGTAGTTCTAGTCTCTACCTTAACTTCCAAACATGCAGCACACCTGTTCACAGACACTTTAACATTTCACAGAGCTTTAATATTAACATTCTACTGTGCTCTTCGTATGCAATGTGACAACTACATGAAATGCTTCATTGAGTGAGATGCTGCTTGCAGTGTCACTGCAGCACAGTAGCTTAGGTCACTCCGCAAACAGTTTCCAGTAATCATTTTGATATCATCAAATAATTACACATCACTTTGAGCCACTTTCATAAGTACGTAGTATAATCATTGGAAACCAATCAGATAGCCAACAAGAAACTAGCCTGCTGGGCTGTGTTGCATTTCATGTTGTGTGTGACCAGCTCTGATTTAAAGCATCTTTATATATATATATATATATCTATCAGTATCATCTCTCAGGGCATCCATGCTTCAAAAGTCCGTGCTTCAAGAGTCATTGTAAGTGCTTTTAGACATTAGTATTTCGTTCATGCTGGGGATGAAGAGTAGCTTTCCTCCGGGAAAACAGATGCATTGGCACTTTTTTTGGTTATTTTGTTATTTTTTGAAATATTGCAGGGCACTATTCGAAATATCTTACAGGACAGACCATTCAGCTGTCAAACATATCGGAAGTGAATTAATATTACGTTTTAGTGGAGGCCTACATTCAAATGTGCACTGTGCAGCTGTATCATGTAGAGGGAAAACAAAACACATGTAAACAGCAGATAAGACTGTATCACTAGATAAAAACCCTAGGCTAGGGGCTTAAAAAAAAAAAAAAAATTCCAGTGTTATATTGATACTCAAAAACTCAACTGTATGCAGATCACAGTCACCTTCCGAATCTCAGTAGGTGATGTGTTGCATGACTAAACACTACTATCTAAACATAGAGGAATTTCTGTTCTATTACTGTATGTTAATAGAAGGAGTCTTACAGCTGTGTGTACAGTTTTCTGCTTTATATAGTCATGGGGCAGTCAGCACTGAATGTATGGCATGGCCCAACCGCAACCTGCAAAGCTGAGTGCAGCATGGGCTTATCACCATCAAGTGTTGTGAATTACCACTCAAAACTTCATGTAATGAATATTTAATTTTTCACTTGTGTGATGTTGGATCAATGATAGAAGTAGAGCCAGTAGGTGATACGGGGGGATGCCATCCCCCTTGTCTACCTTCCATCCCCCCTCTCCATCCCCTAGTCGCAGAGAAAGTGCACAGACAGAGTGGTTTTTTAGTTGAATATGTTGTCTACCTGACTCATTGATCCTTTATCTGACTCAAGTTTGTTCACGTTAGAATCTATGGGACCGACAATGGCTCTGAAATGTCAGTAGCCTAACTGCCATGTATTAAGAAATCCATGGTGCTGTCCATAGTAGCAGATGGATGTGTAACTGCCCTTCTGTCAGTTTCATCTTGGATCTAGGGCTGGGCGATATGGCGGAAAACTGTATCACAATATAAGTGTTTTATATCGGTCCATATCGATAATTATTGATATTTTTTATGACCTATTTAAAATAAGGACCAGGAGAAAAATACATTTGATTTAAACATTTTTATTTTAAATTTAACCTTCCTCTGATTATAATCCCCTCAGCTATCAAGGCAGAAAGGAAATGTCAACACAACCTTGGAAAACACTCAAATAATAAATGTAAAAAAAGTGTAAAAATGTAAACAGAGAGAAACCTGAGAACTTTTTTTTCCGCAGGTTTAGTGCAGGAAGTTCACAAGCTGATTCACCTTCTGGTGAATAAAAGGTTTTCAGATATGTGCAGTGTTTTGTAAAAATAGCAGAAACTGAGGTAGACTTGACATCTGTAACATACAAAAAAACAAACATGATAGACAGTACAGTAAGACTGACTGAACTATAAAACCAGCCTAGACATACTTTAGTCACTCTTCTTACTCTAAACATACATGAACTATTCAATTATATTTTTATTGCAAGTGTGTCTAAAAAAAAACAAAAACAAAGCACGTGTAAGAGATGTATAACCTGGCTTCTCCACAGTGCTCAGTGAAGCATGTCTTTAGCTATATGATATGCGACAGCCTCCGTTATGTCTTTGTGCCTTTTAGATGATTTGTAATAAGGCACTGAAGCAGATACCTCTGCATGGTGGTCAGCTGCTTGTACGATGGTGCTGTGGTTGGCAGACATTGTTTGATGTTAGCGAATACGGCTGCGCTCCAAAGAGTGAGTGCGGCTAAGGTGGTTAAACAAGTTTGTGGTGTTACCAGTCTTGGTGGGGACGACAGTCTTGCATAAGTTACAGACCACGTTGGTCTGACTACAGTCCGACTTATAAAATCCAAAAAACTGCCATACTGGTGAGCTGACTTTCCCTGTTTTATCGACGATTTCTTCGCTCGCTGCAGCGCTCACTTTCTATTTCTCATCTCACTCCTCGCGGAGCATCAAACACGAGACAACGAGATGGCGCTACCGAACTTGATAATGTTACATGATTGGCGTGTCAGCGTGTCTCTCTCACTGATTAGTGATTACTCCCTACATTGCTTGGTTACCTGAGAACGAGTGCCTTTGTTCATGCAACCTCGCTTCGCAACTTCGGGTTTCTTCCGACGAAGAAAAAAAAATAATCGAATGTTGTATTGCACGCATTTTTTTACTGATCTTTATTATGCGTCTATCGCGAGACATATTGCTATCGTTTTATCGCCCAGCCCTACTTGGATCTATAATATTCTATATATATTATATATATATATATATATATATATATATATATATATATATATATATTATTCTCTATCTATCTATAATACTAGAAATACTCAATTGTGTACTATATTGTAGCCTGTATACTCTGTGGAGTACTATGACCTTCATGATCGAAGCAGCAGCACGTGGCTGTGGAAGAGAATCATAGCGACACACTGTGCTATGTGTGTGCTGCCTGTAGTATTCTTATAATATTCCCATAATATTTCTCTGATCATTCAGTAGTCTGTGCTACTGAAAATACACCCCCAAGCCAAACTACCTCTGTAACATAGAGGTAATCTTTTCTGTCTGTCTGCTCACCTCTCATCCTGACTCCTGTCCAGGCTGAAGAGGGAGCGTTTAGGTCCACATGACTGGCTTTCTGTACCTGTGCCTGGTGGCCACGACTGGATAGTGGTGCCCGCCTTGGAGCCAGAGACAACATACCAGTTCAGCATTCTGGCCCAAAACAAGCTTGGCACAGGCCCCTTCAGCGAGGTTGTCACTGTGAACACACTAGGTGAGTATACTCAGTGCTGCTTGACTGGAACAAAGGGATCCACTAATAAAATGGCTTTGGCAGGCATGCAACTAAAATAACTACTTGGAACAAAAAATCATTCAGAACTGCATGTTTTTCGTATATTAAGTGTTCAGTTTTACAATGATCATTAACCTTAATTCATGAACATTGAGCCTTGAGCATTTCCATATAATGTGTCTCTAAACAAGGAATAACAATTTTGAGCAACTATGGCGAGTTCTCATGTTAATATAGAGTACACCACTTCAAGAAAAATGGCCACTTCTTGTGATGTATGTAAAATTCCTGAGAAGTTTAGGATCATGCTGATGTTTTATAAGCTTTCATTTTCACATTGCCTCCATGTCTAAAGGTGTTTAGTCAGACACTTTGCAAGAATTAAAGTATTTGTTTCTTCCACAAAACCATCTGTGACCAAAATGTACAGACGCTAGCATCCAGAGAAAGAACCTATTAACCAGACGACAGCCGAGATTTCTTCATTTGCTGTTCCTACAATTTACTTAAGTAATACATCATGACAGGCCGTGATATATGCTCATTATACCACCTTTAAGTGCGTTCTTCGAAAACCCCCTTAGCGTAAGCCAACTATATGTGACATCGCGGCAGGCACCTGGAGACGCAGCAATGGCATCTGAATATCATCACTTTAAAAGCACCAAATTACTTGCCTTAACGAATTTTGTTAATAATGTGAAGAATTGTAAAATATCATTTCCATGAGGCTGTTCAATCAGACAGTGACAGATCACCCTATAGAGCCCTAAGCGTCATAGCTGCTGTCAAGGTGCTGATCCTGTGACTGTCATTTTACGGGAGCTGTCCGTGGTACTCCGTTATTTGACTCCTAATTACTCATTGACGCATAGTGCAGGATTTTATAATCTAATCTAGCTAATAATAATACGGCCCAGCTGACAATAATGACAACATTGAAGCGGAATATGTTGTCATGGAAACATTGTTGCTTCCCTGAAGCGGAGTGATATGCTGTGATAAGGCTTTTTAGAATAGTAGCTGCGGTATATGCTCTTTATATCACAGTTAGCAGCCAATCAGATTGCAGGATTTCACCTTTCTGTTTTATAAAGAAGTAATTAACAACAGCGCACTAACTGTACTGGCAAATGTTGTCATCACAGGTGGTGAAATCAACAGTTGCCAGCTCAATCTTTCTTTTGCTACAGCTTGTTAAAACATTGTTCTGACACTGCCCTATTATGTTGGATCCTAGATTTGTGTACTTAAATGTGACATTTAACAAGGCAGTTCAGTTTTTAGTGGAAAAACAAATTATTACAGATTTTCAGGACAACAATGTAAAAGGTACACTGTAAAAGTTCAAGCTAGGCTTTTGTTAAATCATTATGCAATATATCATTGCTTACAGAAGTGAAGAAAGGGGCATTTATTCAGTAGGATTGAAGCTGTCACAAATTATTACTCAAAGATAAGTGTTGAAAATTGGGGAAACTATTCACGCTTCATCAACTTGTGTTTCAGCCAAGGAGCAGAAACAAAAAAGACAAAGCAATGAGCCCAGGGGCTGCTTGTTGTCCTTCTCCTTTAAAAAGCCTTCTGAAAGGAGAAAAGTCGTCCACTATTCATGTACAAGTCATATATCCTGACACATCTATTAGGGCATAGTCCTCTTTACTGAAGGAAAACATTAATAAACAAATATTGATAATAACTTTTGTTTTTAATGAGAATGACCACTTGATATAGTGAATGAGAATCATGGCAAGAACTCAAAACTCTTTTATCCAAACAATGTCCACAGGTGGTCAGGGTACAACTGTGTGTGAAGTGTGAATAAAAGTACAGTACCTATTTTGCTCATATGTTGGAGAATTATTTAATACAAAATCTTATGTGTAAAGGGGGGCTGAAAGGGGGGCTGAATCACTGGTGTCATGCTGGTGGAGCTGCTCATTGAATGTACAGTATATAACTGAGTCACTCAACTCTAATGTGTTCTTCCAGTATTTCCTATAAGTACCCCTGAACCATTGGTGCTGCTTACCCCACCACGGTGCCTCACAGCCAATCGCACGCAGCAGGGAGTCCTCCTCACCTGGATCCCGCCTGCCAATCACACAGCACCTATCCAGCATTATGTCATGGAGTTTCGTCTGGGGGAACGATGGGAGGTCTGGGATGACAGCATTCCTGCTGGGGAGACGGAGTTGCTCGCCCGAGACCTCATCCAGGTAAAAGACATAGACTTTACATACAGTATTATACAAGACCTACATGCCTTTTCCAGGCTGAAGAGGTGTGTGGGACATAATGGACGGTTAAACACCAATTTTCAGAGAAGAAGTTCTACATCACTTAAGCCATAGACTGAAATCTTAATGATTTACAGTTTTTCTCAGTCGCTTTGGTACATTTCTCAGACAAGAATAGAAATTCTCAAAACTACTACAATTTTCACATCATTGTGTGCACATCAAAAAAGCAGTTTTCTCATTTCTTTTTCTAAATGCTTTGGTACATCCATGTGATGATGATTATGTACAATTCTCTGCTGTTTCCTACATTATCAATTGCTTATGTCATATTGATCAAAATGTATTATAATGGGTCTCTGTTGAATAGTCTCACCTGCCACAACATTTAGGAATTAGTTCATCACATAAGTCTTTACATGCAAAATGGTTGAACACACTGTCATAATATGTCAAGCATATTTCTATAAATGTCCATTAGACTTTTTTTCTAAATCTGTCCTGAATTGGTAAATTGCTCCCAGGTGAATCTTGACTTTCTCTAAAATGGAAAATGGGAAATGTGTGGAACATCAGGAGGTATAGGAAGACTGCACTGTAATTCCTACAGTACCACATGTACAGTTTTCCCTAAGGAGATTGTCCTATGTTCACATTTCTACTTTTGTTTTTTTCTTTGTGCTCTGCAGTGCTGTCTTTTCCTGTCAACAAATGACAGTACAAACAGTAAAAGCGGAAATCTGAATCTTGTCCAGTCTCTTGCAATCAATCTCCCACATACACTAAGGTGTAACTCACAATTTACAATAATTATCATCAAAACTTAAGCCATAGTTTACATCAGAACATCCCTCCAGAGTACACTGTTATACTGACAACATGACTAAGCAATTTGACTGTCTTATCCGTACACATTAACATAAGGACTTGTCGTTCTGATGGCACTGACATGTTCATTGACACAAATAGTTACTTTTGAGAGATGACCTAAGGATTTTGAGCAAGTAACTGCCTTTTGCAGGAAATCCATGGTGTTTTGCTATTTGTAGCCAAAGCGACTGAGAAAAACTAATAAAAACTACTTTATTAGGATCGGACAGCTAGAAATGCAACTATTACCTGATGTTACTTTTATGTAGACTGATGCAGACTATCAAGCATTGTAGAACCCCTTTTGTGATTCCTGAATGCTATTATATAGCCACATAGCCACATATTATATAATATTGCATATTTTACCAAGACAATAGGGTGTTATTGTAAAGTATTTCACAAGAGTATTTCACAAGAGTAAATCACATGTTTTATCTTGTTGTTTGCATTATTTTTCAGAAAAGAGACAACATTTGAGCTTTTGTACCTAACTAAGAGGTAATTGAAAAGACTTAAATTCATGATTAAAGAAGAATTCTGCCCATTCTGACTATAGATCAAAATAACTTCGTACTTGTCACCTTAGCTTCAGTTCTCCTCGCCTGTGTACCCTGTTTGGAATAAATAAGGTTGATCATCTAAGTAAATTACAATGGTCCTCATAATAGTTTGCTGAGTCTCCTTCAAGACTCCAAAGTAACCAAGTCTTCTCTCGTGAACTTGTTAGCAAACCATTGCTTATTTACACACCCAGCTGTTACAACACAACTAAATCATTAATTTGAAGTCATGTTTGTGTCCATCCGATGAATGTAAACACCAGTATTCACTCATCACTTATTACTCACTCACTGCACGAAGCTGAACACTGAAGCTGTGTTCAGACAGCAGGAACAAATGTTCAGTTCAGCCTCTGCATATGTAGACAAATGTGCTGCTATGTCCACCTTGGTTGTCATAGTAATAGGGCAGGTATGCACAAACTGACTGGGCTCACTTTCTGACCATCTCTGTGGGTTTTACTGTGTGGCATTTATTGTTCTTATATGTTCTATCTTACACGCTGAAGACACACAGGCCTTTGTTTCTGCACCTCTGGTCATGGCTTGTACTGATCACCTCAGACAGACTGAAACACAAAATTAAATACAATATCAAACATTGTATCAACATAAATTATCAATACAATGTGCTTTTTAGAGGACAGTGAATATCCTGGAGTCTTTCTCTCTACAGCAAAGGAAAATCAATCTATCTTTTTTTTTTTTTTTATTATTGGTGAAATTTAGTGACAACAGACAAGGTGACATAAGCAAGGGGACAATGGGGGACAAATAAATTGCACCAAATGAACGTAAGGTACAGATGATGGACATACAATACAAACCACAACAGACAACAACATAGAGTTGCATTGGTGTGTATATAGGTGTGTGTGTGTGTGTGTGTGTGTGTGTGTGTGTGTGTGTGTGTGTGTGTGTGTGTGTGCGTGTGCTTCATGAAAAGACAGAGGGTATGGTATTATTGCATCCAATATTGTATAGCTAATATAATGAAAATAGATGAATAAATAAAGTACAAAGAATAAATAAATAAATACATTAATTAATTAATTAATTAAAAAAAAGAAAAAGAAAAGAGGAAGAGAAAAGAGGAAGAGAAAAAAAAGTATATATATACATACTTAAACATACATACATACATGAATGCAATATAATATGGCATAGTGTAATATAATGGAATGTACTTTAGCTTAATATAATGCGGCATAATATTATAAGATAATGTAATATAATCCAGCTGATACAACACATTATGACGTGATATAGCACAATATAGCAATATAGTATAGCATCATATGATATAATATAACATAACATAGTAATCCATTATTATATGATATATACCATAATCTAGTATAAGCCGATATATCGTCATGATGACAATCTCAAGAATAATAATGGCTAATATATAATTGCAATGAGGGGCGAGGCCAGACCAGGGCATCAGGGAAGCGAGCATGAGGCCCCCCCACCGGGCCCCGAGTAGTATGGCCGGAGGCTCCAGCGGGAGCAGGGCGAGACGGCAGCGGAAAGAGCCCGCCCCCCCCCCAATTTGATTTTATTTTCATTTTAGTCTATGGCCGATCATTCCTTGGGCTGCACCCAGACCCTGAGGTGGCTGCTGGTCCGTTGCAGATCTAGCCTCCTGTGCCTCTTCCTGGTCAGGGCAACTCCCAGACCCTTGGGAGGGAGTCTGCCTACTAAGGAAATCAATCTATCTTTAGTGATTTATTAGTTCTGACACATTTCCTCTTTTTCAACATTTCATATTTTGCTCATACTGGCTAATTCTCTTGCCATGGCATGTTTGAAATTCTTTCTTTAATCTAACTACCACTTTCAGCTCAATGCAGGTGCCTTTATCTCTCCCTTCTTTGCACAGCAAACACCCACACACACATCTCTCCAGCTCTCTCGCTACACATAATACACCTAGCTTGTATAACTTTTTGCTACAAATTTCTCACTGTACTGGCTGAGATCATTTTACCAGGAGGGATGCTCTGTTTGGTTATCTGCATATGGGTATTTGTGTAAAAGTGCTGTGCACTGCCGAAGCACAGCCAGCACCAAGAAAATGAAAAGAGGTTTTTAAAAGCTCCAGGGCATTCAATCGTTTGCAACTGGACTTTGTCAGTTTGTCTTGGAAACTGTCTTGTCTCGGAAACAAGACAAACTGACAAAGTCCAGTTGCAAACGATTGAATGCCCTGGAGCTTACAATGACCTGGATGAATGAGAATATTCACAGGCAGATTTTTAAAAAGCTTAATATGTCTTTCTGTCATTCATTATGGTATTCATGTGATATTTCTCACCCAACCAGTTGAGGCACCCAGAGTCTGGTTCTGCCTGAGGTTTCTGCCTGTTAAAAGGAAGTTTTTCCTCACCGCTGTCGCCAAGTGCTTGCTCATGGGGGAATACAAATAAAACTGAATTTAATTGAATTGAATGTAATCAATTCATTTGCTCTTATTCATTTTCTATTGAGATTATATGAGATTCTTGTCATGTTTTTTATGCATATTTCCTGCTTTCCTAATACGATATGATTGTATGATATTGATTTTAAAACCATTTGAAAAGCCACATTCAGGTCAATTATGTTGAAATCATTCTGCCGTCAGAATAAAACCATTATTGAAAAGTAAACTATATCATCCATATTTTATATCTTTTTTACATTTGTATGCATAAAACTTGGGGGACAGAAGACAGATCGAATGAAGAATGGTCAAAGATCAAAGCAGCAGATGAGAGAGTGAATGGGTCAAGCCCCAAAAATGCTGTACCCTACTTGCCTACTTTCTGCCTGCTAAATGCCCAAATCTGTCAAATCCACATACATAGTTCCTAATGCAGCCTCACTGTTAAATATATTAAGTGTGAAGTCCAATCCAGGAAAACCCTGATGATAACCCCTGAACAATAATGTCATCAGGAGTGGGATTTTCTGAAATGCTATCAAAAATCAGAAAGCTCCTCCCAGAGTAACAGAGTTATACAACTGTTTTTACTGGCTGGGTGGTGTGTGTTCAGGGTGGTATGTGTATGTGATCTTAGCAATAAGTGCCTCTGTAATAAAATAATCTAATTCATGCAAACTTGCTTGCAAAGCATGACGCCTTGGTTCCATTGTGCCATTCATGTGGGAATGTCAGTGATTTTGTAGCTGTTCTCACATTAAGACTTTCAAATCTAATAAATTGTAACACAGTAAGGGTGAGTGACTGAGCTACACTATTTCTTTCCAGAACCTTTGTGTTTTAGCTGGCTGGGCTTCAGATACACAAAGAGAATCCTCCAGCCTGACTGAGCCTTTCTGATGCTATACACAAGACCTGGCTGGTTCCCCTTCTAAATGTTGATCTCTCTGTTGTCCTGCTCCTAGGAGGCATGGTATGAGTTCCGTGTCATGGCCATAATGGATGACATGATCAGCGAACCTAGCAACATAGTAGGAGTGTCCAGCACAGGTGAGCCATTACATCATTTAATGAATCATAATTACACCTGTCACATAAAAGTCCAAATTGCAAATGTCTGAACCCTCTATTGTACAGTGTAGTGTATATGCATGTAAAATGGATCTGAATCTGAGAGAACAAGGGGCAGTTCCTCTTGATACTCACTGCCTTGAACTCAGAGATGATTTTCTTGTAAATGCTGGGATTCAACCCAGCAACCTCTGGCTAGAATCTGCATCTTTAACCTTAGGCAAACTTAACATTTCTGAGCTGAGGAATGGCTATAGATGTATTGCACACACAGCAACTTCAACTTTACATTTTACTCACTCAGCACTATTAAATTTAAGCTCATTTTACATGCACACTCCTTTGTACCATACTGAAGAGTATGACATCATCGTTCTCCTGTCTCCCGCAGATTGCAATGGGCTGCTTCATGCTAACAAAAAGATTCATTAAAGCCAATCTTTTTTTGGTCTCAAAACTGAATGTCTGTTTTGAATTTGAAATTAAACCCCTCAAAATGCTTCCCTGCAGAGGTCACTGAGTACACATCATTTTGCAAGAGCAGCTGTTGGTAGCATTTTTAGGGAAGAGTTGCTCAGGATTCCTCTGATCCCAAAGTACTCTGCTGCCCTCTACAGGTAAAGGTGGAGAGATATGCAATGTGCTGCTCAAAATACTCAAATACTGCTCATTCCTCTGTTCATCTGGTATTTCTTTCTTTCTCTATGTATATTGTCCATCAATATCATACTCAAAATATGTGCATGCACACTGTCCTTCCGAAGATGACAAAGCTGTTGTTTTGCTGACCAGTAGATATTTCAAATATCAATATTGCTTGAGGTACAGTACTTTGCATTTTGCTGTGTCATGCTTCACTGCAGCACATAAACCACTCTAACAAGTTCATAACAAAGGTTGACACATTGTCCTCCCGGTCATCACTGAGCAAATCATTAGCATGTAAGTCTCTGTAACTCCTTTAATAATGGAGGACAGTCTTAAAAATTGGTAGGTCTATAGCAGGAGTCAAAGTAACTGTAGAGTGTATTTTCCAGTTTAGTGCATTGGCAGGGTTTTCATTATCATAATGGTTTTCGTAAAGCACAACTGTGAGAAATGCACCACTACAATGTGGTACAGTGTCGCGCTCTATGGTGTAAGATAGCTGTCAAAAAAACCTGTCCATAATTAAAGTTTCGACACAATTTGTGTCTCATAAAAGTTGTTTTACACAAAATTCTGCTGTCATATTTGTGTGTCTGTGAAATTGGGTTCAGGTTATGATTGTTTTTATATGAGTATGAGTCTAAAAGCTGTGAGTGCAAAGTCTTATGAATACAACTCATTTTTCTATGACTACTAAGTCTTCATTTGAATACAAATTCAAGTTTATGGGTATGACTCAAAAAGTGCTGAAATGACGTCACTGAGGTCACAGTCAAGTCACAGGGGAAAGTAATCTATCTGCAATTCCTCCAACTGTGCATGCGCATGCCCCAGACGCAAACATGCAGGGCAACGCCACGAGCGAGATTGGAGCGGCCTCGAAATTCCCCTAATTTCATGCTGGGGCCCTGGCGGGTCCGTGACCGGTCCCTGCTCTGCAGTAGGCGGGTTCGTGACTGTAATGAGATCCCCCGCGATGACGTCATCGGCGCGGGGCCAACTCGTAACGCCCCTAAGCTCCATTTGCGGAAACTACCTGCACTTGCTCGATCAGTCCACCAGGAGGAGCAGTCATTATTACCGTGTCAGCTTTGCTGAGTCGTTCACTAGATCTGCACATAGCCTCCACTGCTGTAAGAAAAACTGCTTGTCTAGTAGAGCACCCTGTGCAGTTTTTTAAATATAATTATGCTTAATCATCCACATTATTGTAGTGCTCATTCACAAACTTCTTGGATCTGCTCATCTGCCCATCCTGCCTTTTCCTCCACATCTCTCTCCACCTTTGGAGAGGCTCCCAGCGCATCTCCGCGTGCCGAGTGATTTGTGCCCAGAAAATTAATCATGAATAACAGAAGTTGTGCGTCGCGTTTTTCTAGCATTCTGAACTGCTAAACAGTTAAATGTTTAATACTCTGCCTGATTCGCGGAGCCACTTTCAGTTGGTGGGTTTCCTGTTTGTAGCGCATTTTAGATTTGCGGGTCGCTATTTGATGCGGTTACCAGCAATATGCAGAGTCCTGTATGTGTGTGTACTGTATATTACTGGACAGAAATCATTTACAGTGCGCTGAAGAGGGAGGGACGGGAGGATGAAATGCCAATTTCAGCCTGTGATCTGTTAATGTCTGACTGAACAGCCTCATGGAAGTGATATTTTACAGTTCTACATATTTTAATCTAACGAAATTCGTTAAAACAAGTCACTTGGTGCTTTCAAAGTCATGTCATTGAGCTGAAAGGTTCCAGATTTCATTCGCCTTCACAGGCGGCTGCGGAGCGCAGCAGACGGCTCGCACTGCGCACTGCGATGTTCAACATCATAGGCTTAATATACTGTAGTTAATTATCACTGATCTTTTTCATCACTCTGTCTGTGTGACTGTCTGTGTCCTCCTCTCTGTGTCTCTGTCTCTTTTTTCAGACTGTTCACGCAATGAATATAAACAGTAACTATTAAAAAAAAGTTATAGTCGCGGGTAAACATAGTGCTCAGAAGCACACCAAGAATGCATTTTTTACGTCAGGCGTTGTGCACGCGTGTTTGATATTAATATTGTGCCGCTGCACCTCAAATAAATGTTTTTTTGGGAAACGGAAATGTTCAACATGACTTCATCATGTTAGACCAGGCAGACAGGTTCTTACTACAACATCAACTCTCCCTCCGCAGCCAGCGAGCCTCATCCCCCGCACGACACCTACATTCAATCATGAATAATCCTAATGGGCCAATCAGACCAATGAAAAAAAACAATGTTGTGGGGCATAAAGGGCCAATGGGCTGATGTAGATGGGCCAATCTACTTGTTTTTATTGGCCAATCAGTTAACACACACACATGAAAACGGCCAATAAACAGTGAAATCAGTATCATGACTATTTCTCAGATGATGATTTCTGTATCTATCTAATCCGTGGCATGCAATATTTCACCCCGATTTTGGATAAAGTATAAATCCAATTGTTTCATTGTTTCAGCTGTCGTGGCCAAATCTCTTGTTAACTTATTAAGCTCTTCCGCACAGTGTGACATCTATTTTAGAGAGCTGCTCTAAGAGCTGCTCTAATGGCCACTGATAGACAGTCCATCCTATTCTATAAACTGTTGGTGGTTTGTGAACTTCACTGCATTTGTGCATTTGAAGCGATTAACTCCCGGCACATTTCAGAGCTGAGTAAACCTGTAGTTTCACTGACACATCGCGCATCATCACCACGGGCGTCATGATGTTCTCCTGTCTGTCACTCAGGCATGTGTAGTGTCGAGCCGGCCGCGTTATTGGCTGAGTCATTATTTGCATTACAGTGTATCCTTTGTTCTAACTCAATGGATGGTCGCCAGCCAAACAGGCTCCCAGCCCCCACTGTCCCACAGACTCGCTATGGCCAGTAAAATAGGTGGAGGGCTGAGGGGAGCGCGTACCTCCAGTAATTAAAAATCAATTTGTGTCACAGATATTAATATTGTGTCGCTGGCTACTTTATAGACTTCACTAAATGTTTCCATTACACTTAATTACATTTATGGATAAGCCAACTTTCCCACCTTCCTCATGCATCAAAATGTATATTATCTGTCCGACCAGGAAATCTTGCGATCGCAAAAATTAGCGCATATTCAACCAATACTAATATGACTGTCTACTGGCCGCTTCCTGGTCTATTTTTGCCGAGAGCCGCGCGCCTGTTGCGGAAAACATAGGCGAGCCCTGGAATCTCCAGATGACGCGCTCTGCTCCTGCAGCTCTGTCTCTGTTCCAGCGCATGTAAAGTAAAATTAGGTCATCATTTTTGTTGATAATTATCAAAAGCAAACTCTATGTAAACAGATGGAACCTGTTTATTCTTGGAGTCACAGGCTGTTTTGTAAAGCTACATCACTTTTATGACTCAGGAATGATTTTGTAACTTTTTTTTTACGGAATCGAACCCGTAGCCGCTGCAAAAAGCTTCATACATGGGGCGGATGCTCTACCAACTGCACCAAATCTCCACCACATAATTTTGTAATTTTGAGTTGATGTTTCGTATTCTCAACTTAAAACTTGTTTTTTTTTAAGATGGGAACTGAATCTTTTCGACTGTTTCTGTAATGTGAAGTATGGTTATTATCATAAAGGAAGTGATTATATACAACTTTTTTACATGAGTTTGTTTTTTTTGATCGCAACAATCACAAAAACATTCATACAGTATATTGTAAGAGAAAAACTTAGGAATTTTCTGTTTGCAAATCGAAAATATGCATTAAAACAGGCTGATGGAAACACACATTTAAGACTTTTTAAAGACTTTGTGCAGAAATATTTTTCTAAGTTGATCTAAATAATCAACGTAAAATAGTTGAGTAACTGTGACTGCCTAACTACAAATAAGCCTACTAAAGCAGATGAATGTAGTGGAGTAAAAATCTTTGCCCTTGAGATGTGTTCCTGTGAGGGCCATCTCCTGGTGACACCCTGCAATTGAATGAAGAGGCGTGTTTATAGTGGATTCTGGGCACACCCCCAAGAGGAGGGGGGGACTGGTAGCTGGCTGGCAGCTGGCTGGCAGCCAGCTGGGAGCCAGCTGGGAGCTGGATGACCTCTGGCCTGGAGGGAAATTTCGAGGCTGCTGCATCTGTATGTGTGTGTGTGTGTGTGTGTGTGTGTGTGTGTGTGTGTGTGTGTGTGTGTGTGTGTGTGTGTGTGTGCGTGTGCACTGTGTCTGTAACTCCCGCCCTTCCCCATCCTGCTCAGTGCGTAAAAAAAAAACAAAGCGACTCCCACTCCGGCTCCCAGGCAGGAGACTGCTCCGATTGTTCACTTCAAAGAGTGGCTCTACGAGCCGTTTAGTTCGTGAATGACACATCACCAATTCCTCTACCTATTCCACTGTTTTAAAAAATAGTGGCGCAACTTGGTGGGCGTTATCCTGGTAATTTCTCTGTGTGAGAAATACAAGATATGGCGTGTGAGCATGTGAATGGGTTGAAGTGCGTGTGTCTCACGCCCAATGGGTGAGACTTGAGAGCTTTGCGAGTGAAGTCTCTCCAGGGCTGGCGGTGTTGCCCTGCATGTTTGCGTCTGGGGCATGCGCATGTGCAGTTGGAGGATTGATTACTTTCCCCTGCGACTTGACTGTGACCTCAGTGACATCTTTTCAGCACTTTTAGACTCGTACCCATAAACTTGAATTTGTATTCACAGTGAGACTTCGTAGTCATCGAAAAATGAGTTGTAGTCTCAAGACTTTGCACTCACAGCTTTTAGACTCATACTCATATAAAAACAATCATAACCCAAACCCAATTTCACAGACTCGCGTATATGACAGCAGAATTTTGTGTAAAACAACTTTTATGAGACACAAATTGTTAACTTGACAAATATGAAACTTTAATTATGGACACGTCTTTTTGACAGCTATCTTACACCATAGCGCTCCATACAGTGATCGTTTATGTCATGAATGTTCAAGAAGATAAGTAAGGACTCTACTGTCACTCTAAGTTTGAATCCTAATTGAAAGTCAAGGCCAGGTTGTCCAAGACCAGTGTGAGAGACTACTGTATTTACAAATCCAAACCTTGTCATGTATAGTATGTCATCCTTGGACAGGTCATCTTTGAAATAACATTTCATTGATTTAACGTTTCCCTCCTGTTTGCCTACAGTCAAAGCTGGCAATACTAAAAGAAGCTGATAACAAATCCATGATTCTAATTAGTAATAAATAAGGCTTGTTTTCATGTCTGTTTTTCATGTACGACTGACCACATCATCTCAAATACTGTATGCCTGATAGAAGTGAACATTTAGGGTTTTGTTTTTCCTGTCTGAAGTACTCAACGCTCCAGATTGATCATTAACATGTCATGCCTGTCACACTGTAAAAGATTTTGCAGTTCCGATGGGACAAGCATTTTATCTGCTGCTGTCCTAAGTAATGTCTAAATAGAGGATCTTTATAAGTAGTTATAAAAGCACTGCGTTATGGCTTGGGTGGTGATTCATGTTTAATTTCAGTAGGCTACATCGTTGCTGCCACCTAGAGGCATACATACAGAAACACTTGCGTACAGTTGTGGTCAAAAGTTTACATACACTTGTAAAGAACATAATGTCATGGCTCTCTTGAGTTTCCAGTTATTTCTACAACTATGATTTTTCTCTGATAGAGTGATTGGAACAGATACTTCTTTTTCACAAAAAACATTCATGAAGTTTGGTTCTTTTATGACTTTATTATGGGTTAACAGAAAAAGTGACCAAATCTGCTGGGTCAAAAATATACATACAGCAATGATAATATTTGGTTACATGTCCCTTGGCCATTTTCACTTCAATTAGACGCTTTTGGTAGCCATCCACAAGCTTCTGGCAAGCTTCTGGTTAAATCTTTGACCACTCCTCTTGACAGAATTGGTGCAGTTCAGTTAAATTTGTTGGCTTTCTGACATGGACTTGTTTCTTCAGCATTGTCCACATGTTCTCAATGGGGTTTAAGTCAGGACTTTGGTAAGGCCATTCTAAAACCTTAATTCTAGCCTGATTTAGCCATTCCATTACCACTTTTGATGTGTGTTTGGGGTCACTGTCCTGTTGGAAAACCCAATTGCGCCCAAGACCCAACCTTCGGGCTGATGATTTTAGGTTATCTTGAAGAATTTTGAAGGTAATCCTCCTTCTTCATTATCCCATTTACTCTCTGTAAAGCACCAGTTCCATTGGCAGCAAAACAGCCCCACAGCATAATACTACCACCACCGTGCTTGACGGTAGGCATGGTGTTCTTGGGGTTAAAGGCCTCACCTTTTCTCCTCCAAACATATTGCTGGGCATTGTGGCCAAACAGCTCGATTTTTGTTTCGTCTGACCACAGAACTTTCCTGCAGAAGGTCTGACCTTTGTCCATGTGATCAGCAGCAAACTTCAGTCGAGCCTTAAGGTGCCGCTTTTGGAGCAAGGGCTTCCTTCTTGCACGGCAGCCTCTCAGTCCATGGCGATGCAAAACACGCTTGACTGTGGACACTGACACCTGTGTTCCAGCAGCTTCTAATTCTTGGCAGATCTGCTTTTTGGTGGTTCTCGGTTGACTCTTCACCCTCCTGACCAATTTTCTCTCAGCAGCAGGTGATAGCTTGCATTTTCTTCCTGATCGTGGCAGTGACAAAACAATGCCATGCACTTTAAACTTACAAATAACTGTTTTCACTGTTGCTCTTGGGACCTGCGGCTGCTTTGAAACGGCTCCAAGCGACTTTCCTGACTTGTTCAAGTCAATGATTCACTTTTTCAGATCCGTGCTGAGCTCCTTTGACTTTCCCATTGTAGCGTTTGTGGATGGCCTCAGAGAAGTCACCAGCTGTAGTCACTCATAATCACTCACAAGAAGTTAAGAGGCCATGCTATGAAGCTCATTTCATTGACACAACTTTCTAAGTCACCAAAATTGCTAATTCATGTTGCTGTATGTATATTTTTGACCCAGCAGATTTGGTCACTTTTTCTGTTAACCCATATAAAGTCATAAAAGAACCAAACTTCATGATTGTTTTTGTGACAAAGAAGTATCTGTTCCAATCACTCTATCAGAGAAAAATCAGAGTTGCAGAAATAACTGGAAACTCAAGAGAGCCTTGACATTATGTTCTTTACAAGTATATGTAAACTTTTGACCACAACTGTATGTTGGGCCCAAGGCAGGAGGCATGGTTTGGGGTTACAGTTCATATTCTACTGTTCCTTTAAAGTCCACTTCCACTCAAAATTGGTTATAGTTACTTCACTGTGATGTTTGACCTTCACTGTGCACATTGATGACACTAGAAGACTGTTTTCACATTCACTGCCCCATCTTTGAAAAAATGACAAAAAAGTGCCCTCCTTGATGCCACCGTTGTAGATAAAACTTGATAAGGTGGCTTCTATAATGGCCCAGTGTGCATGAAAATATAATGAAGTGCCCTCTAGACTGCGATTTCAGTGGAGAAAATGTGATGCAGTGCCATGTAAGCTGACCTCCATTCTAGAAAATGAATTGACCTTTACAAAACGTCCCTCTAAATGTTTAAATAGTTAATAGTTCTCTGTTTTAGTTAGTAACACGCTGTGGTAGGACATGAAAGTGTGCAGATGGAGAGGGAGAGAAAGACAGAGGAGCTTGGTGTATCTTTGGAGGTCCCCCGACAGTCTAATCCTATAGCAGCATAACTAGGGGCTGGTCCAGGACAAGCCTGAGCCAGCCCTAACTATAAGCTTTATCAAAAAGGAAAGTTTTAAGCCTACTCTTAAATGTAGAGACAGTGTCTGCCTCCCGGACAAAGACTGGAAGATGGTCCCACAGGAGAGGAGCTTGATAGCTAAATGACTCCTGTTCTGCTTTTTGAGACTTTAGGAACCATAAGTAGACCTGCATTCTGGGAGCGCAGTGTTCGAGTGGGGTAATAAGGTACTATGAGCTCTTTAAGATAAGAAGGTGCCTGGCCATTTATGGCTTTGTAAGGAGGAGAATTTTAAATTCTATTCTAAACTTTACAGGGAGCCAGTGCACAGTGACGAGTATTGGAGAAATATGATCTCTCTTCCTGTTTTTTGTCAGAACACGTGCTGCAGCGTTCTGGAACAACTGGAGAATATTCAGCAACGAATTTGGGCAGCCTGATAATAAGGAATTGCAATAATCCAGCCTGGAAGTTACGAATGCATGGACTAGTTTTTCTGCATGATTTTGAGACAAAATATGCCTGATTTTTGTGATATTACGTCGGTGAAAAAAAGCAGTCCTTGAAATTTGTTTTACATGGGAGTGAAAGGACATGTCCTGGTCAAAGATAACTCCCAGATTCTTTACAGTGGTGCTGGAGGCCAGCGCAATGCCATCCATAACTGCTATGTCATCAGAAAGTGACTTTCTGAGATGTTTAGGGCCTACTACTATAACTTCAGTTTTGTCTGAGTTTAGCATCAGAAAATTGCAGGTCATCCAGGTCTTTATGTCATGAAGACATGCTTGTACTCTAGTTAACTGACTGGTTTCTTCTGGCTTCACTAATAAATATAGCTGGGTATCATCTGCATAGCAATGAAAATTTATTGAGTGCTTCCTGATAATCTTACCTAAAGGAAGCATATATAAGGTGAATAGAATTGGTCCAAGCACAGAACCCTGCAGAACTCCATAGCTGACTTTAGCGAGCACAGAAGAGTCGTCATTAACGCGTACAAACTGAGAGCAATCTGACAAGAAGGATTTAAACCAGCTTAGTGCAGTTCCATTAATGCCAATGAAGTGTTCCAGTCTCTGCAATAGGATGCCATGGTCAATGGTGTCAAATGCAGCACTAAGATCCAATAAGACTAGTACAGAGACAAATCCTTTATCAGATGCAATTAGAAGGTCATTTGTAACTTTAACCAGTGCTGTCTGTGCTATGATGTACTCTAAATCCTGACTGGAAATCCTCAAATAAACTATTATTGTTTAGAAAGTCACACAGCTGATTGGCAACCGCTTTCTCAAGAGTTTTTGAGAGAAAGGGAAGGTTGGATATCGGTCTATAGTTGGCTAAAACCCTTGGATCGGTTTTATCACAGATACTTTAATGGACTTCGGTACGTAGCCTGTTGATAAAGACAGATTTATCATGTCTAATACTGAAGAGTCAATTAAAGGTAATACTTCTTTAAATATCTTAGTCGGGATGGGATCTAAAATACAGGTTGATGATTTTGATGATGAAATTATTGAATTGGTTGGTGGTTGGTGAAGGTCGACAGGAGTAAAACAGTCTAAAACTGCGAAAGGCTGAGTAACAGTTTCTACGGTTTCTGTATGTGAAGACAAAACAGTACCTGTTGACGGCAGGAGCCGATGAATTCTGTCTCTAATAGAATTTTTATCATTACAGAAGCTCATGAAGTCATTGCTGTTCAGAGCTAAAGGAATACGTGGTTCAACAGAATTATGGCTCTTTGTCAGCCTGGCTACAGTGCCGAAGAGAAACCTGGGATTGTTCTTATTTTCCTCCATTAGTGCAGAGTAATAGGCTGCCCTGGCACTGCGGAGGGCTTTCCTGTATATTTTAAGACTGTCTTGCCAGGTGAACCGAAATTCTTCCAAACTGGTAGAACGCCATTTCCTTTCTATTTTCCGTGAAGTTTGCTTTAATTTGCGGGTTTGAGGAGTATACCATGGAGCTAACCTCCTCTGTTTAATTTTCTTCTTTTTTAGGGGAGCAACAGAGTCAAGTGTCATACGCAATGAACCTGTAGCACGATCAATCAGGTAGTCAATCTGGGAGGGACTAACGTTAGCATATTGTTGTATTGAGACATAGCATTGAATTAAATACTGATGGGATCATATCCTTAAATTTAGCTACAGCACTATCAGACAGGAGTCTGGTATAAAGATTTTTGCCTACTGGCTGGTCTGGTAATATGAATTCAGAAGTTATTAAATGATGGTCCGATAAAAGAGGATTCTGTGAGGAGACTATTAAGTCTTCGATTTCAATGCCATATGTCAGAACAAGGTCGAGGGTGTGGTTAAAACAGTGAGTCGGTTCATGTACATTCTGATGGAAGCCAACTGAGTCTAATACTGAGATAAACGCAGTGCTAAGGCTGTCATTGTCAACGTCGACATGAACATTAAAGTCACTTACTTTATCTGCTTTAAGGACTAAACCTGATAGAAACACTGAGAACTCAGTTATAAATTCGGAGTAAGGACCAGGAGAGCGGTATACTATAACAAATAAAACTGGCTGCACTGTTTTCCATTTTTCATGAGAAAGAGTGAGAACAAGGTTTTCAAATGAGTTATAGTCGAGTTTAGGTTTAGGGTTGATTAAAAGGACTGACTCAAAAATGACTGCAACTCCACCTCCTCTGCCGCTGCCTCGAGGAATGTGAGTATTAATATGGCTCGGAGGAGTAGCTTCATTTAGGCTCACATACTCTTCAGGACACAGCCAGGTTTCAGTCAGACAAAATAAATCAATATTATGGTCTGATATTAACTCATTTACTAAAACAGCTTTAGAGGACAGAGATCTGATGTTAAGGAGTCAACATTCAATTCTCCTATTTTGTTGTACTATTGCAGTGTTTTGTTTTGTTTTTATTAGATTTTTATGTTTAACTCCTCTTCTCTGTACTTTTGGTTTACTTAGTTATGTGGTCGGGGGGCAGACACAGTGTCTATGGAGTGTTGGGTGGGTAACTGCTCTAATGGAGGTGCAGAGAAGCGTGTAGGACTGCAGCTCTGCCTCCTGGTCTCAACTCTGAGTTGTCAGGGGTTAGGTTCATAAATAAAATCGGTCAGATTTCTAGAGATGAGAGCTGCTCCCTCCAAAGTGGGATGGATGCCGTCTCTCCTAAGGTCTTCAGGTCTTCCCCAGAAACTCTGCCAATTGTCAATGAAGCCAACATCGTTTGCTGGACACCATCTCGACAGCCAGCAATTGAATGATGACGTGTGGCTAAACATGTCATCACTGGTCAGATTTGGCAGGGGTCCAGAGAAAACTACAGAGTGCGACATCGTTGACATGATGTATTAAATTTTTCGATCATATTGATGCAATAGTGTGTTCATCACTTTAATGTTCAGCTGGTAAAGGTGGTGTAATTTTAGTTTTAATCTATAATAATTTGTCATAATTTACTTGTTGATTATATTTTCTATTATTAATCTGAATCTGAAAAGTAACTACTGACTCAAGTTATCAAATAAAAGTAGTGTGTAAAAAGTACATGTTTGCCTCTGAGATGTAGTGGAGCTGAAGTATAAAGCAACATGAAATGGAAATAGTAAAGTACAATTAAAAGTAAAGTGCAAGTGCCTCATAATTACTTAAGTACACTATACTTTAATAAATAGACTGAGTTACTTTTCATGGCTGCTGAGAATTGACTTTTTAGTGAAGTAGAGACATCTTGTGTTCATCGATTCTGGATTTTTCAAGGAGGAGATGTAATTTTTTATTTTTAACTTTATATCAGACACAAATTGTTTTCCCAAGCGAGTATTATCTTAGAACCAGTCAACAATAACGTCATTGTTAATAAAGCAAAAATAATGGCCATCAAGCAATACTGTGCACATGTAGCTTCATCATTTCAGCAGGGTTTGTGCTATGACTAAAACCTCATTTGCCTCTGAAGTTTTGTACACTGTCAAAAGCATTTACATTAAGCTAAGTCATCATGCCTATTTTGAAGAAACATGCAGTCATAAAGGGTCAGCTTTGACATATTTAAGTCTCATTGGTTATGGCAAGGATTTTCCTTTCATAGACCCTTTTAAAGCTCCTCTGTAGGAACCTAAAAAAAATACTGGATGAGGCTTCCCTTTGTTATTAGGGAGCATGGCGATTAGCATAATGGAAATGAGGGAATGGCAAAGGGTTTTATATCCATACCTTGCAAAATTAAAACATCAGAAAATCCTGATTGCCTTTCTGATATTGTTAAATAGCTGCCAAGTCAAGGCGCAGTGTGTTCTTGTAGGATACAGTGTGCTCTTTTTCAAATCTGTGTGGTGATCTCACAGTAAATATCACCCACTGTTTTACAACCAGAAAATGAATGTTGACATGAGCATTAATTTTGTGGAGTGCTGTACAAGTCTAGTGAGCATAGTGAAATTTTACATTGTTGTATTAACCAAATGTTCCTCCATTAATCTGTCATTTTGTCCACCTCTGGATGGGCCAACATATCTCCACCTGCAAACTGTCATGTCCCTCTTTTTTACCACTTGAGCATTTTGCTGTTGAACTAAGACTGAACTGCTTTTACGTTCCTGACTCTTCCCCCCTCGTCTCACAGACTTCTTCCCTCCCCCAGAGATGGTGGAGGAACGTGGACTAGCAAGACCTGTGGTGGCTGGTATTGTGGCCACCATCTGTTTCCTGGCTGCAGCTGTCCTGTTCAGTACAATGGCTGCCTGCTTTGTCAACAAGCAGCGCCGGCGGAAGCTTAAGAGGAAAAGAGGTGAGGGGAAAGTCCTGGTCATTAATAGCTATCTCCACATTTACCAAGGCAATTTTTAGGGAACTTTTAAAACACTGCAAAAAAATAAGTTGAGAAGGTTTCCTCATGATGTACGATAGTATATGGCACCTCATGCATTGCATGATGTTTTAACATTAGCTGGCTGTTTTCATCACTGTATTGGCTTTGAATACATTTATGAAAAACTCAAGTATGACACATTTACCACACATTTTATATAACTTGCACTTCTGATTCATTCAATTGATCTGCAGTCTCATGCTTCTTTATCTAACTTATGTCCTCTCTGCTGTACTGCATGTTCAAAGAAAAAGCAGCCGTGGCTATAGTCAGTCTTTATGTTTTCCGGTTTTTGTCAAAGTAAGTGGTAAATGGACTGTATTTATGTAACGCTTTTCTAGTCAGACAAAGTCAGAGAGCTTTTTACAACATAAGCCTGCATTCACCCATTCACCCTGAGGCTCATTACGAGCATTAACACACTGACACACCGATGCACAGGATCCCAATTGGGAGCAATCTGGGGTTCAGTACCTAGCCGGATACTTCAACATGCAGGCTTCTGAGGCCAGGAATCAAACCACTAACCTTCTGGTCACTCTATCTTCTGAGCCACAGCTGCCCCACAAAGAGTCTTTTGCATTTGTTATCCTGTTACTCTGGGCTCCGCAACAGCACCACTAATGTTGTCTTTGGAGAATCAAGTTTTTATAAACCTTTCATGTAATTCTCTTGAATCAGTGTTGTTAATCATGAATACCAAAAAGACATTTTCACCATTGTAAATATGAGGTGCACTAACTAAGAGGCCTGCTTGGAAGTGAAATTCACAGCTGATTTTTAGAACAATTCATTCACATCCTTCTCTAAACCTTACCTGTATTTACACATCTCTAGGGTTTGCCCTCTGCCCGAATGCCAGAAACGAAGATCTAGCAGCCAGTGTATTTTGTGCTCATCTGTAACTCCTTTCTTTTAATAATTCTGAAATGAGAGACAGACAACTCTACAGTAATTATAATACAAACATAAAATGTAGACATAGACATATATACTTCAAACTGATCTTAAATGGCAGTAATTGTCTTTTCTGTATTTCCCCCTTCTTTCAGACCCCCCGCTTTCCATAACCCACTGCAGAAAAAGCATGGAAACTCCGTGAGTAACTACATGATGCACAACACTGTCTCACTGCTACACCAAAGTATATTACATAGGCACAATAGTCAGTGTAGCATGGCCATGTCTATGAAGGACATTTACATACAGCAGCAACAGACACACATACAAACGCAGCATGCGGCAGAGAGGGCTTTCCTGTAACAATGAAACCCCTGCACTTGTGTTGCATTATGAATTATGGAGATAATGTTCGGTCTAGCTATGTGAGACAACAGAAAAGCTACATAAAAAAACAGTCTGCCACATCCAACCATACAACTATATTTATTTAACTTGAAATGAGGCTTAATGTTCACACAGTTTCTCTTAATCGTCCTTCAATATTAAATACTTTAACATTGCTTCAGTGTGTGGGTCTACAATAGATGCTACTAGCCACATTAACTGTGGAATGTGCTAATGCCAAACTCAACAAGTTAACCAGCAAAATAAACTGTAAAGCAACATAAAAATGGCAAAATTTACAGGTTCAAAGTTTGAAGTCAGTATCAATCCATCCTTGAGCTTCAGTTTTGAAAAGAAGCCTGCTTTGACCAGTTCCAAATTAAATGACTAGTGCACACACAATATTATATTTGTTACCGTAAGAGTTTTCCAGTTGTTGTGGGTACATTTTCATGAAGTTAATCCACTGGGTCTTCACTTCCTTGGATGGTGGGAGAAGATGAAGATGTTTGTGTTGCTTCTTTCAGCCAGCGACAGAGAAATTGAAGTGCATTGGTCTTAATGTTACCTTTTACATTTTTGTGTTACCAGAATCAGCGTTATAGCGAGGAAAATAATAGCTGCTGGATGTAACTCCAGTTCTATGAGTACGTACGTAGCCCTCTACCTGCATGTTATTGCAGCCACAGTTAAGTACATTATTTTTATAATGTTAAAACTTTTATCACAGTTATGACAGTTTTGCAAAAGCCAAAATCAGTATACCACTAATGCCTAATATACACACAGTATACAGCTGTATGAAAAGAAATGGCAAATGTTTCAGAGACCCAGCAAAGATCAACTTATGTTGTTGATGCAAAAATGACAACTTCACTTAAGAACTTTTCGGCACAATGTCAGTCCTGAATGTTTCTTGTGATTGTGAATGCAAAAATGTCAAGAAGAGAAATGTTTGTTTGTTTGTTTTTCAATTCAATTCAATTTCAATTCAATTCAATTCAATTCAATTTTATTTGTATAGCGCCAAATCACAACAGAAGTTGTCTCAGGACACTTTCCATATAGAGCTGGTACAGACCAAGCTCTTTTATCTACAAAGAAACCAACAATTCCCCCATGAGCAAGCACTTGGCGACAGTGGCGAGGAAAAACTTCCTTTTAACAGGCAGAAACCTCGAGCAGAACCAGACTCTGGGTGGGCGGCCATCTGCCTCGACCGGTTGGGTGAGAGAGGAAGAGCAAGAGAGAGAGAGTGAGACAGACAGACAGACAGACAGACAGACAGACAGACAGACAGACAGACAGACAGACAGACAGACAGACAGACAGAAAGAAAAGCAGTCAGAGAGTGGGAGAGAGAGAGAGAGAGACAGAGACAGAGAGACAGACATGCAGTCACAGTAACAGTGACAGTGGATGTAATAACAGCAGTAGCAGTTGCAGTGGATGTCAGGCAGGGCCAAGGCAGGAGACGCAGCTGAAATCCACAATCCAGATTCAGCCACTGTCCATGGGAACCTGCAAGACGACAAAGCACAGAGACTCCGGGGAAGGAGCTAAGTTAGTAACACGCCGTGGTAGGACATGAGAGCGTGCAGATAGAGAGGGACAGAAGGACGGAGGAGCTCGGTGTATCTTTGGATGTCCCCCGACAGTCTAATCCTATAGCAGCATAACTAGGGGCTGGTCCAGGACAAGCCTGAGCCAGCCCTAACTATAAGCTTTATCAAAAAGGAAAGTTTTAAGCCTACTCTTAAATGTAGAGACAGTGTCTGCCTCCCGGACAAAGACTGGAAGATGGTTCCACAGGAGAGGAGCTTGATAGCTAAATGCTCTGACTCCTGTTCTGCTTTTTGAGACTTTAGGAACCATAAGTAGACCTGCATTCTGGGAACGCAGTGTTCGAGTAGGGCAATAAGGTACTATGAGCTCTTTAAGATAAGAAGGTGCCTGGCCACTTATGGCTTTGTAAGTAAGGAGGAGAATTTTAAACTCTATTCTAAACTTTACAGGGAGCCAGTGCAAAGTGGCGAGTATTGGAGAAATATGATCTCGCTTCCTGGTTTTTGTCAGAACACGTGCTGCAGCGTTCTGGAGCAACTGGAGAATATTCAGCAGCGAATATTTTTCAGTTTCTTACTTGCACCAAACCAAATATCAGCAGGCTAGTTTGCTTGCTAGAGTTGCAAGGGTGCCTGTTTGTGACATAACAAATGTACAAATACAACGTCGCATGCAATACACAACAGCAGTTGTTTATTGTGCCTGAAGGGGATGGTTGATGTATTGAAATGTAATTGCTGGTTACATTTGCTAATTACAGAAAAGTGCATTTTAAGACTAGTTTTTGATTGTTTGTGAAGAAAAATTGTAGAACAATGAAGCAAAAATGTCTAATCTAAATGGACCTATTGACTAGCAGTCACAGGGTGTTTCTTGTATGGATTTCATAATAAGAACATAATGCACATTTTGTAGTGGCTTTCTGTCTTATAGTAGCTCACTTAGTAACTCAAGACAAAGCACATAGAGTTGTCCCATGTTTGTGCTGAGATAGACAACTGTATTTTGCTGCTTTCGAGACAACAAGACATTTAACAACTCCCGTTGAAAAAAAAATGGACAATGCAACTGAAGCTATGTTGCTGCTACATTGAAGTTGCATGCAACATATTATTGGAAAGCTAAGATTCTTGTGATTTGACTGATTCAAACTGCTTCAAGATACAATCACAAAAGCAGGTACAATCAACGGCAACAAAAAACAAACAAATAATTACAAAATTGAGGCAACTCACCTATGGAGTCTCATTTCCACTGATAGCCCTCCAGTCCATTTACACATGTATCTTGTTATTTTGGCAAAAGTCCAGACGATTCAATCCTGTTAAATATTGACTCCAAAATAATATAAATATACTCTGAAAGCTGCTTTATCATTTCAGATTATCCAGTAGTTGTACTAATTTTCCACATTTTCCCCGTTATAACTCCAGCAAGTATGTATGTGTAGGTTGGTATCAAAATGCCACTGTACTCTGACATTTCTATTTACACTTCACGTGACCAGTTAGGATCTTCCATGTCCACAGCCTACAATAGCCAGTGAAAGTCCACATTGAAAGTAGTGCCTTCCCATGTTCAAGCCAGTTGCAACCCATTGTGTGTGAGGATGTGCTGCTCAATGGGTAATTTAAAGGTTAAATCACGAAATGGTAAGAGGTTTCCTAATAATTGGACTAAAAACACAAGAAGAAATCACTAAGGTGTAAATATATGCAAAGAAATGCACATGTTGCCTCAAAATATTTATCTCAGAACATACATAAGGTGACACATAAGGAGGTCACAGCAAATTGACAACATCGACAAAATATCCAAATAATCTCAGTGTTCTGCGCATTCTGAAAGCTTTACAATGGATTTCCAATAATCACAGTCATTGCTGGGCTTGCACTTATGACGTAGAAAACATTTGACATGCTTTTATACAAGTGAGGTGATTAATGACAGTTAATGAAGTGAGATGGGCTGAATCCAATGGTACAATATATATTATATGTGTCAAATCTTACGAGAAAATGCTGTAAGTTTAATAACAGCACAACTGCAGATCTGTTTTATGTTCATGTATTTTCATTCCTGTGTGTGTGACCCCAAAATCAAACTAATCCACCATTACGAAGGTCATCTCAGGTTCCTTCATAGATTTTTTTCACAGCAGACATTTTGACATGTCATGGCAAGAAAACACAGGTGAAACCAATAATAATGGTTTCTTTAGTAAGCCGTAGAAAGTATCCATCATGATGGTACACTTGTATTAGACTTGTCAAAATGCCACAAGAGAGGTCTGTTCTGCTTGGAGAAGCAAAGTCTAAATAAGAAAATATATGACCAACCTAGGTGGAAGTCTTTATAGAATGATACACTTCTCCACAGGTTGTCTTTTAATTACTGCAAAATGGATGCTGTCTTGAAATGTAATTATCACCAAAAGGACAGTTTTATAAACATCTGATGTGGACAAAACTATGAATTCCTATCATTTGCTGTGTTTTTTTTTTTCTGATTCATGAAGTAGTTAAAATTATTGGGTATGGGTCAGAAATAAGTCTGGAGCCATCCTTTATTTTCTTGTTGTCACCAAATCTTGTGGAACTAACTAGCAATGAATGTGTCCTACTAACAAGTATTGTTCACCTATCTAAAGCCTGCTATGTCTTATTCTTCTGTGCCATAAAGCTCAATTTTTGTACAAAGCTATGAAAAACACATTAATGAGCCAATTTATTGCAGTACACTGTAGTGCTGCCCCACATACTCTCTAGCACATTCTTGGTTTTGGTATTTTCATACTATTTATGGACAGTTTGAAAATATGGAGTATTACCAACCCTTAAATGTATGTTTAAATGACAGCGATACCCTACAAAAACAAAACATTTTTCCATAAATTGAAGCGCCCATGTTTAAAATCTGACTTCAGTGACTCCCAGTGGTAGTGTTAAAAAAAAGAACAACTGTCTACAAAGACAGCAATTACTGCTGCTGACTCCCAGTGGATCTGACAGTGAGTAATGGGCTGAAAGAAATGTGAACAACACCAACTTTTATCTGGATTGTCAAACTTTCTAAACACATAAAACAATCAAATTTCAACACAGAAACAATCAAATTTCAACACAGAAGGGCTTTAACTAAACTTTAAAAAAGACTTGCTTACTTGATTAACTGACTTGAACAGTTCAAATACAGATTTGCTGTGCATGTGTGGAAACTTGCCAAAGTGTATGACAGCATGCTTAGACTAATACTTCACAACTCTGTGGCAACAAGATGTCATAGAGCAGTGCCACAACTGTAGGCTTGTCATCAGGAAGTGATGTTGGCTCAGACGTCATGAGTGGGAAAGACTTGTCATTTCACAAAATATACATTCCCTTGATTTCTCCTTCCTTGACCCTCTTCTACCTTCATGTGTCTTAGGTGGGAGGAAATAAGATGTGAGGGGAAAAAACAAGACCAATGGAATGCACAAAGAGGAATTTGAGTTGCGTGAGCTGACTAGTGCTCTGGGTCTGAGAATGTGGGATTTTGGCCATATACTGTAACTGTCTCAAAGGCAGTAGTCACATCTTTATTCATATTTCTTTCCTCTTTCTTGCCTTTATCTCCCTCTTGTTGCTCCATGACACCCTTTCTTGTCTTCAAACTTTTTCTCTGACATTTCTTTCTCTCAGATTTTCTCTGTGACTTAAAAATTTCCAAATCTGTCTTTTCTAATCCATTTAATAATAATAACAAGCTGTTTTCTCCCATTTTCTGTTGTTTTTTCAAAATACCTCACACTGACAGGCTTCTCTTAACCCCCATATTCTTCCGTCTTCTTATTGTCTGATCTCCCCACTTCTACAGGAGTCCACTTAGCCTCATTCCCAGTGTTGAGCCCTACTGGGAGGGGCTGGATGCAAGCAGGTACAGGCCCCAACCTTCCAGTCCTCAATGAGTTTCCCAAACATTGTCCCCCTGTTCTTGCACACTGAATACACCCCTTTGCACTTTGGTTCAACCCCAGCTCCTCAGAATCCTGACCTATGTGCATGCTACTGGTCAAATGTCCCCACAAGGCAACAACAAAACTGGTCGTGGTCTTCCATTGATGAATGATGAAGAGGTTTCATCGTAAGAAGATGCTGAAAATCCAATCAAGTTCCACCATTATTAGGTTTTTTTTTTTTTTTTAAATCATTAATCCATATTGCCATGTGGGTGACAACTCAAATACACAGGGAAGGATTGCTAACTAACTGTTTTCCCCTGCTTCTATTCCCAATGCTTAGCTAAGCAAAGTGTCCCCTGGCTCTGACTATAACGCTGTTAGCCTCTGAGATCCTGTTACTCAACTCAATATAGTATAATGACCATTCACTGTATGTTAATGGTGATTGATTAATTAAAACATCAGGTCCAAGGCAGATGTTGAAATGAAAGCAAAGATTCAAGTTTTGTTGTGGTAAATTGCACCATACACTGCATTAAAAACATTCTTGCCATTTTAAGTGAAAGTCCAAACTGTACAGTATACGTCTGATTTTGATGAAATGTATATCTTAAACTTGAGGGACTTATTTCCAGAGCAATGAAATCTTAAGGTGTGTGTTCAGTCACAGTACTCCATAGCATTTGTCAAAGGAACAGTTTGACATTTTGGGAAATGCACTTTTTCGCTTTCTAGTAGACAGCATGTAGCAAAGTCAGCCGACTAGCAATCCTAAAATGTTGAACTGTTGTTATTACACTTCAGTTTTTGTATAGCTTAAACCAACGAGACATAATTTGTTCATTCAGAAAGTTTGGTGGTGCTGGTAGGCTGATTCTGTCACCATTAGACAGAGCTAGGCCAGCTGTTATGCTCCGTTTCCAGTCTATATGCTAAGGATGCTTGCTGCAGGCTTATGTTTACCAAATATGATAGTGGTATCAAACTTCTCATTGAACTCTCTCAATAAAGCAAATGTATTTCTCAAAACACTGAATTATTCCTTTAACATAATCCACACACAGCATAGCACTCTACTCAGGCATTGTGAGGATGTCTGTGATTTGAGCTATTTGTGACTGTCCTTGCTCATCCTTTAAATCACTGTTTCACCTCAAAGTGATATGAAATTTTCTTTTTGACACTTCTGCTTTGAAAGACTTCACAGCTATTCCTTTCTTCTCCCAGAAGAGGTCAGAGTCACATCTTTTCTTCACTCTACATGTCAATCTACCTTGTTAAATGGAAGTCAAGTGTTTTAACTGTCAATCTGCACTTTTAACTCATAAAGATTACAACATCAGTGCCAACCGATGGTTATGACAGCATGCTTAAGCTTATGAAATCGTACTCAATATTTTATCTAATTGTTTCATGATCTAGGAATACATTTGAAAGACCAATATATTCACAGCACCGGTAGTGATCACTGAATTTTCATGCAGGGCCCCTTTAATGAGGCAGTATTTGCTGTGTTGCCTAAATGTTCTTCTTGCCTTGATACAGCCAGTTTGAAGAGCATTGGCAGTATTTCTTACTTTAATGTGTACTAAACACATGACGGGAGAATTCTGATTTTCTAGAACCTGCATTTGATCATTTGATCATCACCATAGGAGACAACGTATAAGCACATTTTGCATGGTTTTATTAAAAAAAATAACTAGCGAAGCTTTTAAACAAGCCTAGTTTACCCTGCCTAACCTAATTCAATAAGCTGATGATCAAAATATGATTATAACCTAATAGAATAATGGTCAAATCTACAAAAATACTTAAAATTAATGATTAAATCAATTGATGATCGTTACATTGCATGAGCAGTCTTCTATGTGGACACAGAAAAGGCAGCACATTATGTTTCAAGACAAGTGTAGTCATTGTGATGTATGTGCTTCTGTTATATAGCATGTATATTGTCAATAAATCAGATGTGATTTTTCATAAAAACCATCTGAGATGGGATTGCACCCCAGAAATAAACCTGGAATATGATATGTAATACTGTTTTTCATTGGCAGTCGCCTTATAAACACTCGAGTATACTCTACTAATATTTCTAGCATGGCAGTTATGAGCACAAGCCTTTGTTGTTCCACTGAGGATTGGCTATATGTTTCATTTTTCCAGTAAATAAAGTAATTGTGGCTTCAAACCAAATCATGGTTTTCCTTTCCTCCTTCCTGTAAGAACACATTTTATAGTCAATAACAATAAATAACAGTAAACAATAAATATCTTGCTAAAGGGGAACATATTTCATATATCATTTCATATATCATACATTTTAGTGTTTTGGGTACTTTGGTCATCTTCTCACATACAACTGATATACATATGTGTCTCTGCCTGAACTTCTCGATCCCAGAATTCTCAACCCCAAAGCTGGTTACAGAAAAAGACAGTGTCCCCTGTGCAGCCGTCTTGACTAGCTTGTGATTAGACTGACCTTTGACCTGGTTTTGACAGATTTCGGCAGTCTGTATCGCTCCAAGCTATGATTGACGACTATTCTCATTTGTCTGTACGTGTCTTGGATCAAAGCCTGTCCTTCCTCACCTGTCAGTTACCTCTGTCTGAATTGTCAGAGTGTCACACTGCTTTTGATGACAACTATCTCAACTCTATTGCTACAGAGTTGCTCAAATCTAGTGCAAAGGCCAGCTCTTTTCTCTTTTTTACCATTGTCATAGGTGTTTACCTTTTAGGCCTGAAGTGTTCTAGGACAGGGGTTCCCAAACTTTTCCATGCCATGGCCCCCCAAGCAGTATTAGCTTCTGGCCAGGGACCCCCTTTACAAACCCACCAACAATGCTACAAAATATGTAAAGAAACATCAACTTTTAGAATGATTTTCTTACTTTTATTCACTATTCATTAATCATTACATTTGTTTAGCATAAGAATATTGTTAACTAACATGTTTTGCTTTTTAACTTTTTTTTCTTAACTTCCCTCCAATTTTCTGAGGCCCCCCCAGCGCCCCCTGGCAGCCCCCACTTTGAAAACCACTGTTCTAGGAAGCTGGTTCTTCCAAGCTTGACTCCCAAATTTACATCGTTTAACAATTCATTTTAAACACATCCTAACCATTGCAACATATTCACAGCAAAGTAATGCACATGGCATTAAAAGAGGCTTTTTCCCCATGTAACTAGCTCTGAGTGTAACTTTTCTTACTCAGTAAGGGTTACATATTTTTAGATATCTACTGAAATGTGTGTGCCACACACAGAAACACATGTCTATTTTTATGTGACGTTGAAAGAAAAACACAGTGTTGCTCACTTTCAACTTGATGGTATTTGTATCCATATGTACCCCTGTCATTGTGTTAAGGGAACTATATATTAAAGGGCTGCAAGTCCTACACTGTTCAATCAATATAAACCTGTGAAACCTGTAAAGGCCACAAAAGCCTATTTTCTCCCATGTGAACACAATATTTTCTGTTAAGTTTTTTGATGATATATTTGTGAGAATATCATATCGTATTTCTTTTTTCTCACTGCTTTGAAAAAGTTGGGGATCACTTGGGGCTCACTGATGTCACTTGTTTTTAGCAACTTTTGAACCAGAATGTGATGACAGTTTGTGTGTTGATTGTTCAGTCTCAGTCAGTCTAATCAAACCACACCACACCACTCCCACACAGTCCTGATGAAGCAGTTTTTGAGTGTTAAACTCTCAATAAATAATACCCAATTTTCTTTTTGACATTAATGTTATAAGAGAAAGTTTTCCATCACTTTCAGTTCTTGTTATTGTAGTTATTTAGTTTTAAATCAAAGGTGCTGGAGTACAGAGCCAGAACAGTTGAGAAATTGAAAATGTATTACTGTCCAAATACTTAACACCTCAGATAGCAAGGGTGAAAGGCCATGTGTGGGTTACCACACACCAGTTTCTTGTTGTCAGTTGTCCTCACTTCTTTGTATCGGAATTGTGCATGGAATTGATATAGTCTATGTTAGAGACACACGCTGGTCTATTTAGTGTGCGATATCCCCTCCTTATGTGCACCTTTACAAAAGCACACTTGTCTTGTGTCATCAGACCTCTGCGTCTACACTCCCCTACCCTCACTTTTTTCAAGTGAAGTATATGTTGGCGGCATAACAGTGAGGCATGAATCCATATGATGTGTCCTTTTCCCATGCTTAGTTTTCCCAGAAATATGCAATAGACCGCTAGATTAAAGGAAAAGATAATGCAGTAGCAAATACACATATGCTTTTGTTCATAAACGACTCATGATCAAACAGGTGTTTTGAAATAGAAGTCATTATCCTGTAAATGGAGTATAGTTGTCATTGACATGATTTTTTACAGCTGTCCTTTTATTACTTACCTCCTTGTGTGAGGTTTTTTGTCATGTTTGTTTTATTGTAGCTGGATTTGTCTTCAGCAGCATCAGCTGACTACCGTATTTTTAATGTATTTTCAAATATTAAATATTATTTATTCTTTTCTGTAGGTCATCTTCAGGAAAGGTGAGTCCAGAGAGCATTCGTTCAAAGGCATCTCCATCAGAATCATCAGAAGATAGTCATGACCAGCGTGGGAAGAAACCACCCCCAAGTCCAGGGAAGAAGGAGGAATTGTCTTTATATATGAAGACCAAAAGAGCAATAACAAGCAAGAAGTACAGCATCTCCAAGCATGAAGCTGAAGCAACGACACCCATTGAACTCATCAGCCGAGGCCCAGATGGACGCTTTGTCATAGATCCTACTGATGCAGAAATGTCTATTAAGCCCCGGCGAATTGAGGGCTTCCCCTTTGTGGAAGAATCAGACCTCTATCCTGAATTCCGGCAATCAGATGAAGAGAATGATGATCCCAGGCCTCTGCCACCAGTTATGGCCCCCCTTCGGCCTCACCAGATTTCCCCCATCTCCAGTCAGGAATCCTACCTGCAACCCCCAGCCTACAGTCCTCGTTTCCAGCGACCATTTGAAGGTATGACCATCATGGAGAGCAGTCGGCTCCAGGCCACAGGGCAAATCCGAGGCTCTCTCCATCACAGAGCGTTTTATGGCTATCTAGGCCCTCCTGGGGATCATGATCCCCCACCTCCTTTCTACATGCCTGATACCAGCCCACTCAGCTCTGTCATGTCCTCCCCTCCATACCTTGCTGAAGGTCCTTTTGGTCACCACATGATTCCTGAAGAAATGGGGGAGGGTGATTTCCCACAATATGCTGTCTCTGGTTTCCCACTTCCTCTGACACTCACCTCTTCCTCTCGGTCACCGGAGATTTGGCAGGGACTGGATTTCACCTTTGCAAGTCTGGAGGGGCCCCAATTCATTTTTCCACCACATCACCCTTTGCATCTCCGCCATGACTCCCCCTATCCTCCTCCACCTCATGTTCTTCCCCTGAGTGCTTTCCAGCCCTCCTCCCTTCCAATGCCCACTTACCCAGCTGTCTTGCCACTGGAAGCCCCAAAGAGCCACTCAAGCAAGTCTCCTAGCAAGACCAAGCCTCATGGCTCCCCAGCCAAGCATTTACCTATGCAAGAGGCACATTTAGGGCAGCTAAGACACACAAGCCACGGTATGGGTGTGCCGGTTTTGCCTTTCACTGATCCAATGGCCCATATTGTCCCCAGCACATTCAGTAGCCTGGACACACGATGGTTTGAAACCACCCCTCGTTTCAGCCCCAGACAGGCTCGCAGGATGGATTCTGGCAGGCATCAGGTGGTTCTCCAGCCCTCTCGACTCTCACCACTCACGCAAAGCCCCCTTAGTTCTCATGACGGCTCCCCAGAGATTGTAGTACGTCCCCGGCCACGTCCCAGCATTACCCAACCCCCCATACCCCCAGAGATGTCTGAGATTACCCTCCTCCCTCCTTCCACAGCCAGCTTCTCAAGGAGATCTTCCCCTTCCTCCTCACCTGCCCAAGGCCCGGGTAGCAGGAGAGCAAGTCCCAGCTACCGTTCCCACATGGCCTTCGCAACCTCTGCAACCAGCTACCCAGCTTCCCACTCCCCATCACCCCCCATGGAAAGCAGCAACATATTTGGGCAGATACCATCTCAGAGGAGGACTGAGGAGGAGATCCTTCCATCTGAGCCCTCTCCACCCCAGTTGTCAGCTTCAGGGTAGGTGCATTAGGCATGCAGAGAGGGATACCATTAAAGTCATCTGCCACAACCCATAACGCTTTAATGTGTGAAGTTGCTCTGACATTTTGGTTACTTAAGTGCTGTCAATATCCATCAGTTTTTAAAATCATCTCTGTGGCAAATTAGTTTTATAGTATAGTTTATGCTTTTTTTCAACCGTTAACACTCCTATGTGAAAAATAATAATGAAAACTGTATGGTTGATGAGCTCATTGATGAGAAGTTTTGAGTTTAGTCAGTTTGGTCAATGCTGCTTTTCATGTCAGGCATCAAGTTAGAGGTATCATTAAATCTGTGAAGTATTGTTCCAAAAGTTATCACCTTGATGAATATATTTCATTTTCCAGTGAAAAAAAAAAAAAAAGATAAATTGTGAGACAGATCATTTATTAAATTGACAAGAAAATGCATTTGCTTCACAGATTACATTTCAGGCCTTTTGGGGCTACAGTCCATTCAGATGAAAGATACTATTGCCAGTGCACCGTGTAAATAGTTTGGCACAAGCCCCTAAAAGCCTGGGAAATTGTTGACATCACTACAGGATCCCTGTTTTTCCATCTGTATCATGCGTTACCCTGCTTTCACCTAACAGGAGGAATCCCATAATATTCATCAAATTGATTCCCCAGAAAAAACAAACACCCATTGTTATGTCTAGCTCCAAGCCTTTGAAGATGCCTTAATCATGCGGAGGGATGCTTTAAGAAGAGTTCATCTTGGCAGGCCCTGCGGCCCATCCTCGGCCTTAGTAACCTGACTACTGCATGACCAATTCTCCCTTAACTTCCAAACTCTCAGATTTTCTCCCACCCTACTTCCCCTTACCTTTCTGTAACCCTCCTCTGCCCAACCCCTTTAATTGCCCCCAGGACACTCCCAGGTCTGACTACCAAGGAGAGGTTGTTGGGCAAAGTGTGTCACAGGGCCTGTCCGCTTCTCATGTACTGCAATGTCTCCATCATTATGAATTAGGGGCAGTATGGTGGTTCTTGATGGCTCCTGGAGTCTTACCTGCTTTGTTTTTGATTGATCTCAGCTATCTGGGCAGCGTTGTTGTGACCAGGTCCTCTACACCGCAATAGGTAAGGGTTGGATCCATGTCTGAAAGGGGGGGGTTAGCAGGTGGGACTTTTTTGATCACCTCGTCCTTTAAAGGGGAATACAAGACTTTGAGTCTTTGTTTTGATTTGTTCCTTCCTTTAGTCAACGTGTAATTAATTTCAGTTCTTTCCTTTTTCCTTTTTCTCAAAGTAGCCATGCATTTTAAGTTCTGCAGTCTTCAGTACATTATGCATTCTGACTGATATGCATATTACATCTGTTAGCTAAAGTAATAGATTAGGTCAGAGATGTATCATCGACATGATTTCATGCTTGAGTGGTTTGCTAACTGACCACATTTTCATGCAAATTTTTAGTATGTTAACAGTAAAACATACCAAAACAATTACAATACCTCATCACATATAAATCTACTTCAGGTTCACTCATAATTAAGGCAATAGTAATCTTATCAGCCTCAAACCAGTTTAAATATTTAGTCAAGTATTTATTGATTATTTCATTCATTACTCTGAAAATTAGTTTCGCAGAGATCACCAATTGATATGTAACACAACTGATGTGGTGCAAAAGCCAAAGTTCACATCTGTACATGGCCAAACTGGACTATACTCTCACTGAACAGTTCCAAGCTTCATACATATTTCTACACACAAACACGTTTAGTTGAGAGATACAGTCATGGACGAAAGCACTGGCACACCTCTGGAAGTGTTGGTTTTCTAGCAAAAGTCACACACTTTTGGAGGTTTTTTGATAAAATAACCAAACCAGGATCATTTCAATAACTTAACACAACCAAAACAAAAATTGGCTTCTCCAAATTCAACACAAAATACCACCAAAATGCTGCGGGAAATGAAAACTGCATGGTCAAAAGTGTCGGCACCCCTTCACAACAAGTGTCTTTTGTACTTTTGTACTGTACATTACAGTTCAATTGATTTCTATGGATTCCAAGGATTTCCAAATATTTGAATGAATTTACCTTCCCCTTAACATGCAGCTGATTTTCAGTGGCAGAAGAAGCAAAATACCCATACAGTGTCACTTAGTTATTGCCATGGTTCAGTTTAGACAGGGCGCACTTTTCAGAGTATGCTTCATTTTTCCTTGTCCATACATACTATTGTTCCATAGGCATGAACAGAACAGAGCAGAATACTGAACCAAAACCATATAAATGAGGGACAATAGGTTTGGCAGTTAATTCTATCGAGCAATGGAACAAAACTAAAACTTTCTGGTTATGTCTGGAGGATGAAGAATGAAGAATACCCTGAGAGGTGCACCATGCTTGAAGTGAAGCATGGCTATGGCCAGGTGATGCTCTGGTGCTGTAAATCAGTAAAAGGCGAGGGAGAAGATTGATTTATTGAAATATTTGGAAATGCGAGGAGAAAACATTATGCCTTCCATAGAAATTGAACTGTAATGTTAGTCAACTGGAGCCTATTGTCCTTCAGAAATGGACTGATATTTGTCAGGAATGCTACCAGAGCTGACGTCTGACTACCCATAACCTTAACACAAGGTTCTAACGTTGAGAATTATGCTTTTATCAGTCAGTACAAAAGACACTTGTTGTGAAGGGGTGCCGACACTTTTGACCATGCAGTTTTCATTTCCCGCAGCATTTTGGTGGTATTTTGTGTTGAATTTGGAGAAGCCAATTTTTGTTTTGGTTGTGTTAAGTTATTGAAATGATCCTGGTTTGGTTATTTTTATCAAAAAACCTCCAAAAGTTTGTGACTTTTGCTAGAAAACCAACACTTCCAGAGGGGTGCCAATACTTTCGTCCATGACTGTAAAACTACACTAAGTTGTGTCCGATATCCGATTACCAAAAATGAAATGAAGCAAGCCCCCAAAAAAGTTTTGACATTATACATTAGGTTGACAGTATTTCGTACAAGCTCAGCTTTCTATTTCACTTCTGATTTACCCTAGTGTGCCTCTGCCTCAGGACCTTGAGACAGATCAATGCACTCATCATCCATTTATATAGGGGTAGGTTATCATCATGGATGAGACTTCCTTTTGCTCCACTCCCATGTTGACTCAATACACCCACTGCACTCCTTGCAGCATAAGTTAACTAAAGCTTTGTTTATGCTTGTGTGTGACACCATGGCATGGGTCTCCGCAGATGGCCAATAGGTACAATCATGCACAGAGGCTTTTATGCTTGATGTGTTATCCATTGTAGTATCCTGTGAAACAACAAACGAAATATTCTGTGAAGAATAGTCAAAATGCAAGTGGATGACTTTACCACCAGCTTCCTTCCACATGCCAAGTAGTAAGGCTTGGTTAATATGTCCCCACTTGCTCATTTGTCATTTGCCAAGAAACAACAGAATGCACTGCAAATTGCCTCGCTCTTGGCAATGGCTTTTGCAACCAAATACGTGGTCAAGACCCAGCAATCAAACAAAGGGATCACACATGCCAGGAATACAGTCAGTATGTGCCTACTTCCTTCATCCTTTTGACCCAGTGGGAAGCCATCTGTCCCATTCAGCCATCTTCCTCAGGAAAGAATCAATTAGTGCTTGATCCTGTCAAATTTTGTATATGCTAATAGTGGTCAGGGAGCAGCTCTAGCCTAGCAGTCATGGAAGGCTCATTTGCTTGTCTCACCCTCTACAAGGCCAAACTGCAGAGGAGATTGTCAAGGATTACAGTGAGGTCCACACTAAGATGGCCACCTTTCTCAGGATGTCACACCACGTCTTTGCTATCAACTGTGAGAGAACCATGTGCACTATATACAGTAGGTCAGACACAGGCACCTGTGGGGGAGCCATTTGATGCTCAAGGAGCGTGAGTGGGGAGCAGTCCTCAACATGCCATTCTTACAACTCAACATTTGTACCCAACATCCAGCAAGATGTTAAACTGACATACAGCTGCTCTAGGTAATTATGGCCTCCTCTGTGTCAGTCTGAAGATGGACCTAGTAGGGGTTTGAAGGACCAGCCTCATCAGACCAGCAAAGGATAATGCTTATAACAAAGGGTGTTGTGCTACTTATTGCTTTCTTTATTTAAAAAAAAAAACAAAAACAAAAAAACAATAGTGAAGTCCATTAGAAGGCCACATACAGTCATTGAACTGGAGTTACATCCAGGTAATGTTGATTTTTTAAACAAATGTACTGTTCTCAGCAGATATGATCACCAATTTATTTTGGTGTCTTGTGTCTTTCTGTAGTATATAGATTATTGCAAAGTGTGTCATTCTGTGTATTTATGAAAGCTTTCTTTATTCTCCGATGATCATATTCTAAAAGCTTTGTAGCATTCTCCTCAAGCGTGACACATTCTGCTATTTATATTTTACAGATGCTTGTATGACACCAATTGAAAATATTTTGGACCCCAATCTCCAAGAAATATTTTGTAAGATTGGCGTTATGATGTCACATTAAGCTGTGTGTCCACTGGGAGCCATCATTCACAGCTCTTTTTTTTTTTTTTTTTTTTTTTGCATAAACAACCAAGTAGAAATGCTGTTGCATGTTTCTTGTAGTGATGAAAGCATAGCATGTGTAAAGTTCTCAGCACCGCTAGTTTCAAGAAGTTAAAAAAATATTCCAGCTTTTATCAGAATTGCACCAGTCTTAGCAGCAATCAGCAACAGAGCAATAGGATGAGCCATGACCAACACTTACTGCAACCTTCTCTTTCACCAAAATAACTCAATGCAGATTCCTGGTGGACACATGGCCTTAATCCCCTGTATAAAGCATCTGTGTAGAGCATGAATCAAACCATGTACTGTAATATACAATTGCACTTGTAAGTTTGGACTGCAGAACAGTTCTCAGTACCATGTAAAACAAGTGTCCTGCCAAAACAACTTATGCACTTCTTTTTATCCTAAGGAACAAATATTTTGCCAAGGGCTTGCAGAGGAGGGACACACAGGGGGCTTGAGGACCCCAATGTTTAAGTGAACTGCCCAATGAAGTGCTTTTGAATGTATTCCCCTTTAAAGTCGTGTTCCATGTGCAAACTGCCATGCATGCAATCGCTAAATATTGCTCCTCCGTTTCAAAAAAGAAACAATTATATGGGTAAATTCTTGTTACATTTGTTGTTCTAGTGCTTCGCTTTTCTTTGGCTTATTTTTCATTATGTGACTGTTCCCAAGTAGTCATTTTCCCCTCCCGCCATCTCTCCCCCTGTCAGCATGGTGAAGCCCATTGTAGACAGTATCCATGTCTATGAATACATATTGATGATGCTTTGTTGCTCAGCTGTGACTCTCCCCCTATACTAACGACCATAGGTTTCTCTCTGCAGCCACGGTTGGAAGATGGCCTCTGTATAATGCTAATTGTTTTCTGTACCTTGAGAGAACCAAGTGTGTGTTTGTGGCAGAAATCTGTGGGCTGCCAAATCATAAGTGCCTCCATGAATGGGAGGGAGGACTGTAGATGCCATCATGAGCAGCTGAGAAATATGCACTCTACAGCAAGGAAACATTGCACCTGTTATTTTCAGAGTGGAATAGATACATTTTCTAAAGAATCATCCAATCTGCAAACATATCAGTTGAAAAGTCTTGCTTTTGTGCAAAATAGTCTTTGTTTTTGAAGAATTTTCCTCTGAAACCAACAGTGCCAGCCTTTTTAAATGCTGTATCCTCTGAAAAACTTTACTGACTGTTCTAATCTACACCCTGAGGTAAATAGATTGTTTCAGGGATTGTGTAACTCTTTGCTTTTATTTGGATAAAGATTGTTTGGATCAATTTGAGCAATGTATCTTTTATCTGCACAATTGAATATACCATCTGGATTTATTAACTAATTTTGGAAAACATAATCATCATAAACCTCAAAATATTTGTTAGTTGTCAATCCAGATGATGTACAAGTTATTGTACATAATAGCAGAATGAATCACTTTGTTCTTCAAACCTTTAAGGAAAAGCTTCTGCTGGATTTCAGAGCATAGCTCTGTAGGTGTCTCACATTGATCCTTCGGCAATGTGCTGTGCCTCTTGCTTAGCACGAGCAGTGCTGTTTTGAAACCGTGTGGGTTTCTGGTTTTGTTGCGCTCTGTAGTGCAGAAACACAGTCCACTGACTATGTTTGGCCTGGAGTTACCCGTTTTCCCCTCTCTCTGTTCTTTATCCAGAAAACGTCGAGGTGCGCAGAGTGCCCTTTCGGGGTCTGAGAGGATTGATGCACTGAGATACCAACGTATTAAAAAGGCCAAGAAGATAACGATTAACAACAATAACTCCAAGACTAGAAAGAAAACAGGTATGAACCCTGTTCCTGTCCTCACTTTTTACACAGTGATATTATTAAAAACTGAATGTGTATATGTTTTTTACAATTAACTCACATTTCTTTCTACAGAGTTCATTTATTCAAAACTGTTCCAACAGTTCTCTTTACCATCATGCTGCTCAACACAACAGTCTTTTTGATTTATTTATTTATGTATTTAGTTATTTGGGATGCACAAAGATCATCAAGATCATCACTTCTTTATTGCATGGACTATGCTACCAAACAGTATATGTCAATGAAATAAATTCCAAATGTTACAGTATATTTCAAACAGTACCAGCCTACATAAAATTCATGGTTCAGTAATAAAAAATAAGTAACATAAACTTAGTAATGCTGAATCACAAGACTCTGATGTGTTGATAATTCCTGATCAGCTGCAGCTTGTGCTCATTTATACGAGGCAGACACCACAGACTGACTAAGAGGCACACATGAAAGCAAATTGTAGGTGGGCTGAAATACTTTGACCATATGTATGCTTAAATCCTGTATTCTCTTTGACTCTCTACTCCTATATCATTAGTTATTACTTTGGCACAGTCCAAATCTGCAGTGAGAAGGATTTAGCTTGCAGTGTGCTTTTGTCTCACTCCGCTAAACTGGATCTAAATGTCATGGAGCCCTCAGCTCTAGTCTTTCAGCTCTGCTTGGCATTCGGGTGGCAGCTACAGTATATCAGTTTGACTAAAATGGCTAACTGTGCTTCCAGTAGTATGCTTCAGCTGATACACAACAACTAGTACACTGCCAAACACTGCCTACACTGCCTTTCCAAGTTAACAGAATTTGAATTTGTGTTCCGAGTTCTGTGCCAGTTGTAGACATAGAAAAACAATTTTGACAGTAACTGTTCGGATCACAGGAAGTATGCGACTGAGGAAGTAACATACTGAACCAAATGTCCTAAACCGAATGGTTGAGAATGTATGAATATGCGTACTCATTTTCACCATATGTATCGGATAGCTACATAGATATATAGGAATAGCATATAGATACAACTTTACTAGTCATCCCTGTCTTCTGCATTTGGCCACAACTTCTCACCCACATCACACCTCATGTCCTCTCTTGCAATACACTTGGAAATAATTTGTTGATGATTGATCCATCCCTGGCAATGCTCTGCAGATATGTCCACACATCCACCATTCGTCCATTTGTCCAAAAGGACATCATAAACCCTCCACCTCCATGAGGACAAGAATTCCTTTATGGGAGGAAAAAGTGACACGATCCAGGGATGGGCTGTAAACCCATCCAAACCCTCTGTGACTGGAAGAGAATGGTGAAATGCCACATCGTCCCATACAATTGCAACACCTGTCTGGATTCCATATACTCACCTGATATAAGTCTATACGTGCACGTCAATCTGCATTAGTAGAACAGCCAACAGGAACATGTACACAAGGTGTAGAGCAAATAGTTGTTTACTGGTGTGTTATTGTCAAAATTTAATGTATACAATAGAAACTTTTAGGAGTGCTGTGGATTTTGTTATCTTTGGACAGAGCCAGGCTAGCTGTTTCCCCCAGCTCCCAGTCTTTATACTAAGCTAAGCTACGCTAAACTGGCTATACATCCATACTATATTTAATGTACAAACATGAGAGTTGAGTATTTACATCTACCTTTCTGCAAGACAGCAAATAAGCAGGTTTCCCAAAAGTATATTTTCCTATTACAAAAATAACTGCTGACACACAAACTGAACATCTAGGTACATGAGACACATTGTTCATGAAACTTGTTCAAACTCTCTCTGTGGCCTCATCTAAAAGTACTTCAGGGAAGTGCTGTGTCAATTGCATTTTTAGTTCCAATAGATATTGATGTGGACTCTATGATGTGGTAGAGCAGGCTCATGGTTTCACATAACATAGTATAATTAGTGGTGAGCGGAACTGCCTGTAAAATACCACTGTAAATTCTGGTGACAATGACCTGCCTTTCATTTCTCCTCCACCAGGTGTCTCCACCTCTCAGACCCAGCAGGCCTACACCTCTCAGGTACTCCAGCCCGAAGAAGCTCTCTACCTCCACAAGAAGAAGAAACGGCCCATCCTCCATGACCCATATACTCGCTTTTCTGCTCTGCTTTACCGCCGCCCACCCCAGGAGGACCAGAAGGCTATTTTGGCCAGCATGGACAACATAGACCTAGACCATGCCACCCTCCTCTAAAAGCCCTTGAGGACTAGGTCACAACCATGCAATGCGCCCCATTCCAAAATAACACTAGCGACACACCAGATGGAAAAAACAACACTATCAATTAAAGATGTTTGGAATTTATTACCTAAGGGAAATAGCACTAAAATTCAGCATTCATATTGGTATATTCTTTAGCTACGCCCTTGGTCAGTTCAGTTGGCATTAGTAAGCATTCTGCCATGTTCACAAGTTAATCTGTGATGACAACAAATGTGCTTGGAAGAATCGGGAACCAGATCAAAACCCAAAAAAGAATTTTTTTTCAGAGACCAAACTTATGTTTTCCATTAAAAAAACTACAGCTTAATGATAACGTTTAAAGTGTCGGTCCCAATTTACTGTCAACAAAATAGCATTGTTGATCGGAATGGTGTCACAGATTGCAGTCCTGGTTCTCAGTCTTTTCCTCTGAAAAAGGTTTGATTATTTTTATGAGTGATTATGATGTCTAAATGCACAAGAATGATCTGTAAATCAACTAGTATTCCCTTTAAAAAAAAAAAGTATGGATAAAAGTTTAGTCTGCCGATTCAGATCAAAACAATTACAGTCACAGTTTTCCAAAATTTTACTCCAGTGCAAAAAGATAAATACAATAAGAGTCAATCCACAGTTACCAGTTCCTATTTTCCTTTCCTTTCCTTTAAAAAAAAAAAAAAAAAAAAATCCCACTTTTCCTACTCCAGTGTTACCATTTTTTTTTTTTTCAATTTGAAAGGCTTTTCCAGACTTGGGTCATGTTTCTTGTGCTAAGCCATTCCCCCCGAAAGCCCTATGGGTCTCCGTTTACAGCACCTTCCACGGGATCCTCTCCGCCAGCAACGTCTCTTATCTGCCGAGAAACTCACCTCACAAATATGGTGTTCTCACTTTCTACCAAGTATACCTCAGAGCACAGGACACGAGACCACACAACTACCAGGATCAGCCAGCAGAACAAACTAGTCTTTTCCATCTCTTTAATCATTTTACTTCACATGCTTTTCTTATAATGATGTGTTCTAGCTTTCCATTCTTCTATGTACCTCTGCTTGTTTGATGTAAATACATTTAGTTAATTCAGATTATTTATCTTGGAGAATGACAATTCTGTCACATAAGTGAAGAAATTCACCTTTACTCATCCACTCATCTTATTTGCTCTGTCATAAATGAGCAGGACATGGGCTTGTTGTTTAAGGAATGTCTGACAAGCAGAAACACAATCCTGGACTACTTTACTTGGCCTACAGAAGGAATTCTACTGACTTTCACTATATGTAATTACTTAGTCAGTAACTGCTGGATGACATCTATTCACTAAGTCTTAGTGAATAGATGTCATCCAGCAGTGAACACCAGGGGCTTACTATATATTTATGTTTCACACAAACACAGGCCCTTAAAAGGCACAATGAAAGGTGGTAATTCAATTACAGTTAGTCACTTAATTGCTCCAATTGGCTGCTCAGTCTTTAGCTTTTCATATCTCATAATAGTTTGCACTGGAGCAAAATCTTGTCAATTTCCTTTGATTTGTCTGTTCCTGTACATCTCCTCCAGTACTTCTACTTTAAATAGTGTAGACAGTCCCCAATGTTATTCAGAAAGAACTGTAGTATGCCAAAAACAATTCAATTAAGAAAGCAACAACAACCATACATAGTGGAGGATGAGATTTTGTGCCATAGCATATGATAGTATTTTTTTCATACATATAAGAGGGCAGAATGGCATTGTTTGGCCTTAATGGAGCTTCTGGTTGGTCGCCTGCTTCACTTGTGTCTAATATTTACTTTTACTTACTATTTTAATTTTTTATTTGTGTATCTGTGCGTGTGTGTGTGTCTAAGCACCCACCTGTTTTTTTTCCATTTTCTATTCATAGCCTTTGTATTTTGTGTCTATGTGCTTGTCATTTGAAATGGAATCGCTGAAAGTACAGTCACTCCTTAAGCAAACAGTGTGTGGCACTGAAGGAAACACAAACTGTAAGTTTTTGTGGTGTACTAAACTGGTGTCAGCAGTTTTGTTTACATGTTGCTCAGTTTAATTTTGAAATTCTTGTGATTGAGCTGAATTTGACTGTCTAACAGACATGGAGATGTGGATATTAAGGGGCTAAAATGAATTTTTATTGGACAAGAAAAGTGCCATAACATCAGAAACTTAACTATATCACACATTTCATGCTGTTGCTCCATCATATTTTAGACTCAACAACAGATGGGTGTGTACTGTAACAATTTAAGCTTTTGTTGCTGTTTTTTTTCCAGTTTTGCTCAAAAGGTGCTCAGTTTCTTCAGAAGTTGTATCCCCTTGTACATTTTATGGTAACATATCTTGGGCTCCTAAATACAACAAGAAAGCGGTGCCCATGTTCTGCTGAACTGTTTGTTATGAGCAATACTGTCGTATTGCTCATAGGTATGTTCAGGGCCGAAGTGCAGTTTTTATGTATTTATTTATTTATGTACATTTTTATTGTGATTTTGAAGAGATTCTGACACACCTGCAACTCCAACATAGTCTTCTAAAATCAGCCACATTTTAAGTGACTTAAATTGGTTGTTTTGATCTTTCCACAATGAATGCTTGCAAAAGGAGCAACCTCAAGGTTTCAAAAGTTCTGCTCTGACAGCTGACCTCTCCTCTTATAACTGAGTTTTAAAGTGTATGAGGAGAGAAGAAGAGATGTGATTTTTTTTTTTTTCTCATTTACATCTCAGCAGGGAATTCAAAGTCTCCTGAGATCTATTATCATACAAAAATAAGCAAAAATAATTGGACTTGTGACTATTTCAATTCATTATTCCTTTATTAGTCCCACTAGGGGAAATTCCAAAAAGAGAGGGCTCGTCCGGGATTTTTCAAGCAACCTGGAAAGCTTTTTATGAATGCATTGTACAGATGCATATGGGTTGGTTTAAACAAACAAACAAACAAACAAACAAACAAACAAACAAACAAACAAACAAACAAACAAACAAACAGCTGTTTTAGTAAAGCAGTTAGTGCCTTTATTTATGATGGCACTTTTATGTGTCCAAGGTTGGAGTATTCTGGCGGTTAACAGTTGAGCATCGTGTGTATGTCATTATAATGCATTTATTGTGGAAATAACAGTACAGTTTGTAAAAATGTAATGTTAGCATCTGGAACTAAAGTGCAGCCACTATCTTAACTTCCAAAGATAACAAAGTCAGCATGAATTATTTCAATGAGGTGAAGTGGCATGATCTACACACAACACCTACATCATTAATCATTGACAAATCCCCTACACAAACAAATGCAACTATTTAATTAATGAGAGCTACTGCCCACCTCTGTGAATGCGGTGATATTTGAAGGACTGTGCATGCAGTAGTTTATTCACGTAGACAAAGGAGAAAGGAACAATAATAATAAGCAACTACCATGTGACATCAAGGTTGTTTTATACACTGTAAGATACTAACTGATGTAACTAACTGAAACGGTTTCATCAGAGTTGTTTCAGCTGGGGTGTCAAACAGATGCTCTTCTTGCAGCCTAAGGTGCTAAGCAAGCCATGAAGTAATGCTGCGGTAATGCTGATCCTTCCATATAAATGATTACAAATGCCACTATCATTTTCTCAACTGTAGTTCCTGCGTTGTTGTATTTAGGGACTTTTTATATACATAAGGAAAGGAGAAAAGGCTGCACTGCTGCCTTTGTTTAAAATAATCTGTGGATACAAAGTGCTTGTTGGAGTCGTGGTTGGATTCAAAATCACACTGAAAGAGAAACTAGGACCTCTTCTTCCATAAAAGCCTTATTATGGCATAGTTACTGTGATATTTAAAAAAAAAAACTGCAGGTACTCTAATGCATGATGTTCTACAAGTCAAAAATGTAATTGTACCTCGTTGCTGTTGAATATCATTGTTTTTATGCCACTCATCGAAAGGTATTTTGTCAGATACATGAAGAAGAGTGCCAGAGTTTCCTTTCAAAAGGACATTTTGGTTTATTGAATGTTTCACTGCAGACCTTCTGATGTTTGTGTTCCTGTGGGTCCTCTTAGCAGAGCTCTGAAAGAAATCAGTTGAATGAATGAAGGCAAGGGGTTTGTTTTGCTGAAAGACTCTGATATTGTACTTTCTTGACAGACAGAAATCATTGCATATAGCACTGTGTATGAAAAGGCAAACACTCTAAAGGGGCAGAGTGATTGCCATCAATTAACAATAAATTCCCGTTTTAGGATTATAATGACTATATTTACACTGCTAAGAAATTGGCAAGACTGGCAGAGCATTTCTAAGAAATATTTAAAAAATATTCACTATTTTCTATCAATGATATATGATTTTGGAATGGACAATATTATATCAGTAGAATAGGTGTCTAAATGTCCTTCAACTACCTTTAAATAGTTTAAATGAAAATCTTAAGACAAAAGTAACTGTATTAACAGTGATAGCTTGTAATGTACATACTGTACCAACATAATGTCCCAATATACATACCTATCATGTTGTTTCTGTTGAGGAATTAACTTTACAATTCACTGCATATATTTTATCTGAAAAATCATAATTGATGCACTTTGCCAACTGAACACTGAAGATATTGTTCCATATTGTTCTTATCCCTCATTTAAAAGAAACCAAAACATTAACAGATGTGGAAAAATATATGAAATATACAGAAGACTCTTTATTGACATTTGTAGATATAATTAGTCTATATATTGTAAAATGTAAAATAAGAAATTGCATATTTTATTAAAATTGGTCAATAATATGCATGCCATTACAAAATTTAAATAAAATATATTTCCATTTTTTTTATTTCAATATGGAAATAGTTTTTATGTAGATTCTGCTGTGAGTGTGTTTGCAAAGCCAGTATATATATTTTCCAAGTTCAAGTTCAAGAGTGAAGTCTCCCTCAGAGCACAGTGGAGGTTTGTTCTAACCACAGTCAGTGGAAAAAACAGGGTGAGCCTCCACATCACCTCCAAAATGCTTTGGGGAAACCACATCCAAAATGATCAACTAACTGAACTAAAGCACTGAAATGTACATTGGTCTGTAGTGAAGCTACAGAACCTAGTGAAGGTTCACCAGAATGTTTATATATATATATGTGTGTGTGTGTGTGTGTGTGTGTGTGTGTGTGTGTTTTGGTTAAATATAGAGAGAATGAATCCATGTAAACTTGACTACACCAACTTAGTGAAAACCCTGAAATTCAAAATGACAGCTCTTCAAACCAGCGGTGGTGGGAAATCGTAGCTTTGTGTGACTGTGCAGTTACTTCATCACCAAGGGCTTTAATGAGACTTATGTGAAGGGAGGACAGTGTGAGCTGGATGGGTAAGGCATCTAAACAAGGCTGAGGACAAGGTCGCTTGCACTCAACAAAGAAGTACTGTATACCTCTTAATGTGCCACTGAGCAATGTGTCCATGTACATACTGTATAGTTAAAGATATTACTTGCATGGTATAAATATTTGAATGGGACTGACAAAAATGGGGAGTGACCATTAGCAGAGTAAACATTCTGTAGCTGTAGCAGTGATCTGTTAAATCTCAAATTTTGAAGCAGTGACCAACAAAACAGCTGTGCTTACTTGAAAAGTAAAATGAGAAGAATGAGCTAAAATAAATAAGTAAAACCAGAGACTGTATGGGAAGACCCAATCATAATACTCTAAATGCTATAAATAACACACTGTACACTTATTCTGGCAACTAATGAAACAAAATTTGAATGACAAGATTTTCAAATTTGACCTATATGACAGATTTGTCACTTGTCTGTAGCATTGGGATGCAATAAAAGCACGTGCCATGCAGTTAGACACATTCAGTGGATTTTAAGCTGTTACAGCAGCCACAAATGTCTCTAGATGATGGGGTAATTAGGGCAGGTAGATTTGCTCTTAACTATGGCTGTGATGTCGATCAATGATCAATCAATATTTTTATAGAAAATATTAGGTGAACATTACCTCACAATCTGTAGTGTGGATTAAAAAGAAATGTTTTGATGCTCTGTATGTCAAATTGCAGTCTGATTTGTGTTACGTACAGTACATAGATGTAAAATTAGAAAATGATTGGTTCTTTGTGAAATACCATATGTCATATGAGCCCCAATAGTGCCACACATTTTGAGATAGCAGCGATGATTTGCAGTTGATGGTACTGTACAAGACTCTGAAATATCTTAGAATTAGTTGTGTTTGTGGTGAAAAAAAAAAAATTACACATTTTAGATAGACTATACTTTATTCATCCCCAAGGGAAATTCACTTTTTTTTTTAATCACTCATTAAAACACAATTTATATAGAAAATCTCAGTACTGTATCACTCTTGACTCTTGAGCTGAGAACAAGAGTCTGACTCAGAGTTTGGTGTCGTTCTTCTCTGGCTTTACACATTTTCAGATGCATTAAGAGACTTACCATCATATTTTTGAGGATATCCACATTTTTGACATGTTGAACAGGCTTTCATCCCATATGCTAAGAGTGGAGAATCTCTGGTGCTAAGACATACCACGCAAGTAGAACGTTTTTTTATTGGTTTATTTTTAACTTAATAGACCATGTTTAATAGCTGTGGAAATGCACTGCACCCAACACTTAAAACTGCCGTTTTCCTTATTTCCTCAAAAGAAAGATAAAATGGACAAATGAGCATTTCTGTAAATAAATAGACATTGATATTTTGGCCCATGGTCAGAACTGACATATTGCCCATTATATTAGCCTAACATTTTGGCCATGAACTGCACATTGATAGATTTTCTTGTTTCTGAAGAATATCCTTTAAAGGAAATGAATATTATAATAGATACTTCTTCCAGGAACTGTGGACTGAACCACAGGAAAATTACACAACAAACCAAAACAAGAGCAAATTACCGAAATATCCTCTCTTCCTGACAGGACGGATGCTTTTTGACAGAGACCTTCATTTAACTAAACTTGAGACATAACCAGGGTCATTGAAAGTCAGTCTTCCTGTTATTCAAAATACTTCAGATACTTGCCATCAGTGTATCAATACAGCACCATGGAATAAAGTAATGAGATATAATGTATCAAGTGTTCAAACATGAGTGTACAAAAAGACATTATAGACTTGAGATAAAAAAAAAAAAGTTTCATTACACTGTGTAAATAACATCTCAAATAGATAACCTTGTCATATATATTTTTTTGTAGAAGAAAATATGAGGCACATCAACTATATTGAAGACTGTGTGGGAACTGGGTAGTATAGGGTCTGCTTCAGTGACACATTATAACATGATGTAACAGACCAATGTCTATATGTGATTATGGAAATATTCTAAATGCTAGAAATATAGAGAAACACACACACGCACACATATATATGGACAGAGAGTTTCATGGAAGTAAAATGGTTATATGAGTATCTTTATTTGGGGACAGTACTTGTTTTCAAGAATGTATAAGTCTATATTATTTTTTTTATATCCATTTGCTGCTTTATACTGTAGCAATGCAGAATCTTACACAAAATAGAGAAACATGATGTCCGTCTGAGGTTTTTAGTTGTGTACAAAACAAAAAAGAATGGTACACCAAAATGGCTGTCACTGTACTGTATATCTCACTGTCTATTACACAGACTCTCAGAGAGGATACAACAAATTAATAATTATAGCAAACTCCATTTGGTGTGAATAGCAAATGTAGTTGTTGAATTACTTGTGAGCCATCATCTTACCACACTTATTTGTTCTTTTGAGGACAGTTAGCTTCTTGCTAGCTTATTATTATTATGATGATGATGATTTTGTCGATCACCAGGCTGGCTTCTGCAGTCACATATTCATCTTTTTTAGATATTCTTTGACATAAAAGAATGGTGAGAATCCTTTTTCCCTACTATGGTGCTCTCTTTCAATTTGTATCACAGCAGAGCACATAAATATACTGTATGTATGTAACAGACACAGTGCTTCATGATGCTGCTTTGAACTGACATAAGGGGATCCAAATGTTTGCTTTTGGTTTGTTTTTGGTTCTAAACTGAAGCATGTGCAAGTTAATGCGATGAATATTCTGCCTTTTGTTTAAAAGGGGAGGTTGAGCATTGCAGCAGCTGCTAAAAATTACTCTAGACATTTGTGACATTCAATTCAGTGCTGTACATTGCCAAAAACAACAACAACAACAACAAAAAAAACACGTCATATACATTCTGACAACTGGTGCTATTTAAAAACATCTGTGGTGCTTTTCTTAAGTTTGTTATTTCCTTGCTTCAGACAAAATGTAGCTACACAATCTTGTACTGTACTGTACTGTAGGTTGCTGGCCAGTAAGTCATCATGTGACCTGGATTGGTCATGTGTCTAGATGGTTTTCTTTGGCTGCTGTTGTTTCAGGGAACACACAGGTCAGATAGGACTAACATTTTGAGAGGCAAAATTTAGAGTAAGGAAATTTAATAGGACATAAATTTGAATACATGTCATAATGATTTTCTTGGGATTGCGTTTACAGTTTTCTTGTTTATTTTGGCCTGAACTTCACAGTGCTTCAAAGTTTAATGTATTGGTGGTTGCAAATAGTATCCACACATTGTGTTTGGTGCTGAGTGAACAAATTTGCTCATCTTGACTTTTGATACGGTATTCATCTTAGACATTCACATCCCTCTATAGTCTTTCTATCAGGTCAAGTAAACATAGCAACTCACCCCTGCAGGTACCCTTTTATTGTGCAGTATAACCAACATCAACATGGTGACAGGAGCGAGTAACATAAAGACTTCCAGTCACTTTCAAGTCGACACGACTGTTTCTTCTCCAACCAAACTACTCCAAAGCCCACCACTAGATAGAGGCTGTTGCTTGTCAGGGGCCTGCAGTGTTACTATGTTTGAAGACCAGAGGGAGCTTGAAATATTGTGTTATAAAGATGCTGTTTAAAACTAGTTAAAAGGGTTAGCTGCACACATTCAACTCAACTTTTTGGAAAATGAAAACTTGTGCAAGTCACATGAAGCTGATTATCTCTCTCTTTGTTTTTTTCATCACAAAATGCAATACAAGTGGAAGAAGAACAAACTGAACTCACTGTCTCCTCTTAATCGTTCAGTCTTCCTGAGATGTGTAGAACTATTTTGAGTTGCAGACTTCATTTTTAACTTGTTTTTGTTATCATGACCTTCTGGAAAACTACAAAAACTTGTGAGTGTGTTCACTGTTAGTTACAGGTGTAGACAACTCAGTACCTCAACATGTCTGTTCATGGAAATCTTTAATCCAGATATGTAACAACTTTTTTTTTTTTCATTTTCACCATTTCTGAGAAGTCAGTGCTCATGATGCTTTTTATATTTGTTGGCACAAACACTAACAAGAATGTATGGCTATTGTAATTTCTGCTCACCCCCACTCTTCCTAAAAATTGAAGCTTTTAAAGTAACTAAATTGAAGTGTCAGTTTTTGTATTTCAAATGTCTTGGTATGCTTGTTGTAGTTGTATATTCATAATGGTGTATATTACATCAGTTTTTATTTATTAAAAGGTTTAAATTTTCTAAGATGACTTTTAATGTTGTTAAGCAGAGTGGTTCCTATCATTTGATGTGCTTTACATTTTCTCTGTAGTGTGTTAAAGGACATTCTCAGTGTTTTTGCAAGTATTTTCCCAACTGCTTCAGGCAGCTATTGAGTTCATTCATTTCATTTGCGTACATATAGAAATAAATTAGCAGACTGCACAACTACATAGTGTGAATTTGACAAAAAGTTAAAGACAAAAAGCACTGACTAACTGATTATTATACCAAAATGAATGGAACTCAATGGATGTGCGGAAGGTGGGAAAAATAACAAGAAGAAAAATACAAATATCTAAAACACAACTGGATGATCTGCAAAGTAGTTGTGTGATAAATGTAATTCATGGTAAATATGACAAAGCATGCAAAACAACTGCTAGAGTCCTTTAACTTCTAGATTAGTGAAAAAATGGGTGAAAGTAAAACTTAGCAAGTAGTCCTGTTATATTATTATAACATATTATATTAATTTCTGACTTTTCATCAGGTCAGAATTTCTATATGCACAATACTTTGCTTTATGACATTCCTATCAGCCTTAACTGTTCTCTTTAGTACAGGTTAGTAACACTTGCTAAACCTGGTAAACATCAGCATGTTAGCATTGCCACTGTGGACATAATAGCATGCTTGATTTTTTTGTTTATTGCACTCAGTATAAAAGGTAAAAATCTACTTACATTTAAAGAACAGTTATGAATTATTCAGAAGTGTATATGTATACAGTGTGTTCATACAAGAGCACAACAAAGACAATGGGGTCCACTTTCCCCTGAAAAATCTATTGATAGCCCTAAAACTTTCGCTGAACTAATCCTACTGGAATATCCACTGGGACAACTGTGGCCCTTTTGAATAGTTTATCCTTAATATAAAGAGTAAGTGTTGACATGCAGAAAATACCATTAAGTGCTTTGACACCCAGGAGGTGCAATGACCAGAAAATATCATCATTTAGACATATATGTCCACACGTATTTGCCGTGCCCTCACTGTTAAAAGGGATTTGGGCTTTTAGTCAGAAGGACTATTGCTGTCAAGCTGAGAGAACTCATTGCCCATTACAACAAAGTAAGACGAGTTCAAACAACTTCAACTTGAAAAAAGCGCGGAAACTCATTAAAAACCCATGATAATCCATTCAGTTAACTTAAGAAAATAAAAAAGGTGGGCATTTCAACCAACACGCATGCGCCTGCAATGTGACGTCACGCGCAGTGTTGAGCTTTAAATCCCAGCCGACCGCCATCTTTTTTCCTCGGAGCCGAGCCGCCCAAGTAAGTACATTTAAAATTATTTTAGCTCAGTTAGTTCATCTGTTGGTAATGTGCATTGGTCGTCTAATGTCTCTCCATCTCAAATGATCCGTCTGTGGGAATATTTTACCTGGATCAACCCGCTAATATACATGACGTCGTGACTTGCACAAGAGGCTTTGCTCGCACCCAAGCAACCTGGCACAGGATTGACAAGATAGCGAAATAACAGAGCAACTTATGGTCCACGAGGAAGAAGAGTGGAAAAACACTGACCACCGCCGTAGTGTATGGATATTTTTTTATGTAGAGTTAGATGCTGTATAAAAACTAGTGATAGGTGATTGTTTTCAGGTGTGCCGTTACACTCTGTATCCTTGGAAACGCGCAGCAGTGGGGGTGAACGGCCATGCAGCCCACCGGCTGCGTGTGGGTTTTTTGGCCAGTGGGAAAGGAGCCCTGTGCCGTTTGAAAGCGGGTCGACCGCGTTTAAATAAAAAAATGTGTCAGCCCGGTAACTATGAGCCGCTTCCCCACTGAAATAAGCGGGTCGATGCGGGTTTTTTAACGCTAGTCGACCCGCTAACGATCGGCATATAGCTCCTTTCCTATTTACCAAAAAACCCCGGGTCTGATCTCCAGCTGGCAGCTGCCACCGTAGACATAATATACGTAGACGCCTCATGGACTGTTCAGCGCGGCCGCCATCTTGGATGGGTCTCCCATGCGCCCCCAGTACATTTATTTCTACGGAGGAAGGTGTATGTCCAACTACAATAATCATATCTTTTTAACCGATTTTCACACGGTTTGGTTTGTTACAAATGGCAGAGATGTAGTTATGATACAGGACGCTGTCACACATTAAAAACACGTGCTTTCATGCTGAAATACTTTGTTAAAGAGCACAATACAGACATATGGTATGGCATATGAATAAATGTATAAATTAATTTTATATTTTAATAAAGAAACAGTTTGTTCATTTGAATTTCTCTCTCTCTCTCCCTCTCTCTCACACACACACGCACACAAAATCATGACCCTTCTGTACACGCCAATAACACAAGAATTTCTTAATTTTTGTTTTTGTGCGCTGAGTATATTTAATGTAAAGTTAGGCACATGCACACGTGCACACCCACACAACACACACGCACAAAAACCAGACCTCTCACATAACCTGTTGACATGCGTATTGAACTTTGAGTAAGTTTTTTTTACTCAGTTGTGTTGGAATAAGACTTCACCAAAACAACGAGGAAGATTTTTCCTTTTTGGCCAACTCATCATATGTGTCGGCCCACAGTCCACTGCTGCTTTCAAACACACACGTACAACTGTTCACAGCTTTAGGATGACAAAGATTCCACAATAGCCTGGACTGAAACTGCTGATGTTTGTGATACACTGATTTTAACACATACATACATACAAAGCTCCCATATACCTGGTCAGTAAATTTTTTTCCTTCTTTCATTTTTTTTTTTTAAGGCCTGGAAAAGTAAGCTTTAAAATTGCAGGTCATTCCAGTGTCTTACACTACCCTGTTAAGCTTGCAACTGGGGCTGGGAAGATAAATAAAATAAAATAAATAAAATAGGGGCATAGTTGCTCTTTTTACGTTGACTTCGGTTGGCTCTGGTGCTAGCAGAGACCCACCCAATATGGCAGAGATGCTGGATTACGCTCCAGCACGTAATGAGGTGTCTACGTATATTATGTCTATGGCTGCCACTGCTGCGCGTTGCCATGGATACAAAATGTAACGGCACACACATCACTCATGAGAAGCTCTCTTTTCTCGCTGTCTTGTCAGTGCTTGCCATGTGGCTTCTGTTTTTACAATATAATCACTTACCATTCAAAGGAGTGACATGGCCAAGTGTGTCCACTTTATAATAAAGTCGTGTTTATTTCATGTTAGGATACATTAAAATTTGGAAGCTTTAAATTGTGAACTGTGCAATTTTTCAGAGACTTGTGGCAATGCACAGTATTTTGCACATCTAAAAATCCGCATACATAACAAGGAAACTGAACTTAGTGTGTTTTGTGCTGATAATGGTTGTATTTGTTCTTTCTTTCTTTCTTTCTTTCTTTCTTTCTTTCTTTCTTTCTTTCTTTCTTTCTTTCTTCTGTACAGGGTTACTTCACTTCAGTGTAGGCTGTGCTGTTTGGGGCAGCTGCCCCTCAATGAGGTGGTCCTGCAAGTGTTTCTCCTCGCCGAACCAACACACACTAATTGCCCATTATATGTCCACCTTGTTTTCATTTTCTGACTCATTTCTATTGCTCTGTTTGGAGGAACACTAATCCATGTGATGTTATAGAGAAATTGTCAAGAGAGTGGACATTTCAGTAATGTTTGAATGTTTTCATTTTCAACATTTTCAGCAAGTTTCTGAGATACATTTTTTTGTTTGTTTTTATGAATCTTTGCAATTTGGGGGGGAGAGGAGTTTGACTGCCAAGCTGTCCTCCATGACAGACAATGACTCCCACCCACTCCAACACACACTCGCTGCACTGAGGAGCTCCATCAGTGATAGGATGCTACATCCAAAGTGTATGAAGGAGCGGTATCGCGGTCATTCCTTCCTGCAGCTGTCAGACTGTACAACAAGAACTGCTGAAAGTAATTTTTTTGATGATTTATCTGTAAATCATCTGTAAATTACTTGTGCAATAATCTGTGCATTTATCTGTAAATCATCTGTAAATTATCTGTACAATAATCTGTGCAATAACTGGTGCAATAATCTGTGCAATTCATCCTGTACATAACAGTCTGCAAATACAATTTATAATTTGATAATGCTTATTTTTATATAATGCTTATTTTTTATTACACTCTTTTGTATATACTTGCTGTTTTTTTACCTTTTGTATATACTTGCTGTTTTTACTTAATTCTATCTTTTACTGGTGCTGCTGTAAATTGGAATTTCCCCTTGCGGTACCAATAAAGGTATATTGAATTGAATTGAATTTACTGCAGCAACTCTGAACATTCACTCAGAAAGGACTCTGTTGAACTCAGTTATTGTTTTTCCTCAAAGGAAGGGTGCTCTTCTTTTTATGTATTATATTATTATTTTTATTATTTATGTGTGGGACAGTGTAATTTCAGTTTGTGAGCAGTCCCAAGCAAAAGTGTGTTAGAGGGTGTAAGGGCTTTTTTTTTTTTAACATGTCCCAAGGAAGGTCTTTTTTGATGTCTTGACATCCATTGACACTTATTTTGAAGCAAGGCTGGTTGAAGTTGGACTTGTTGGGGGTTAAATAAAGGTCCTTATTGAATTGTCTTTTCAGCTATTTTTTCTTGTGTTAATATTTAGTTTGTCTAATTCTCTCATGTAGATTCTTTGTAGGTATTATTTTGCTTAAAGTTTTGAACTCTAGCAATTTATGTAAACTCGAGTAACTTGGCAATAGAGCATGAGAAAAAAATTATAATGTTGCCCTAACTTGATAAAATAAGTTCAACCAAACATCTTTTTTTAGTTCTCTTAAGTAATGTTTTCCAGTCCACATTAAAGCAACAGTCAAAGCAACAAGATGACTTGACATAGTTAAGTTGGGTCAACTAATCTTTTTTTACAGTGCTTGAGCATCTGACTGAATCCTACCAGCTTTAGCTGAATCTGATCACCCTTGTTTTGTTGTTTGGGAATCAGGACCACAAACCTTTTTGGAAAAGTATTATCAGTAGTGTAGTTAAGGCAATGTACCCTGAGGTGAGGATGAAACACCTAAACATTTGGAATAGGCAACAGCTAATGACAAAGTGTTGCATAATGAGGTTGGCCACTGTAGTCAGCAAAGTCAGGAGCTTACCTGGATGGAGAGGGCAACTTTAACATTGTATATCACATACCTCATCACACTTGTCTCCTTCCCACTGTTACTGAGCTAACTGTAAGCTATCATGTTCTCAAAGTTGCCATTTGGTTATGGTGACCAAAATTGATTAATAGACATCTACAAGGTGCAAATGTAAAATTTCTGCTTATTTGAGCAGGACTACTTTGAGTCTTTAGTTGCCTGTTTGAAGCATGTTGAAACCCTGTGGACATGGATGTGGAAAAACCCATCAATTTATCATTTGCTTCAGGTGAGTCAAGATAGGAGCATGAGTAGTTTGAGGGTGGTGGAGCAAACACTACCACACTGCCTACTGTAATGCAGCCCTAGAGACAACAGTCATTTAAGACACAGCATGCTTCAACCCAGCAAGAAAGTTGGAATGCTGTGTAAACATAATGTGATCATTTACTAATCCTTTTTGACAAGTATATCGAAAGAAAAATGTACAAAAAGTTTTAAATATTTATTTTAAATTTGATACTAGCAGAACGTTTCAAACAAGTTCCAAAACGCTCCAAAAACACCTGTTTGAAACATTCCACAGGTGAACAGGTTCACTGAGAACAGGTGATAGTATCATGATTGGGTATGAAAGAGGCATCCGTTCATCCCTTCACGAGCGAGGATGGAGCGACCACTTACAACCACATACAATCATGTGACAACACATGAATGTATAAAGGAGATAACTACGTGGTCTCAGGAACACTATAAAATCGTAAGAGGGAAACAGTTCGTTTGTAAATGACTGCATTCGATTTTATATACGTTTTCCAGCGTTCCAACTTTTTTGGAATCGGGGTTATAATATTGTAATAAATTCTGTTGTACAGCTGTTTCTTTTTTTTTTAACAAAAGTAGTGGACTGGTTTGACCTAGTAAGAGGCTGATAAATGACACACCACAGACTGTAGAAACAAAATATTAGTTCATCTTTATTAACTATTCAAAACGATTAAAAACGGAAGTCCAAGGGGGAGGCGGACACAACAACTGGGCCTCAGGGCTAAACTCACTGGCGCGTCACCTCAGAAGATCACACCATGCATTTAAAACTAAAGTCTCCTCAGTGACAGTGAGGATTGAACTGTGCACCGCAATCACGGCAGACTACACTGCAGACCCAAGCAGCTGAGGGACGGAGCCTTCTTGCAGCTAGCGGCGGCGGACCGGAAGCTGTGCGTGGCTGCGAGGCAGTGTTAGCCGGCTCACTCTCAACTAAAGTCCCCGCCTAGCTACCTAAAGGAGGCAACCAGCCTCCCCTCCAAACACTGGAACAACTTTCCTACCTGCCTATCTTCGCCGCAGGCGACACTATAAGTCGCGAACGGCACCCACCTCCCCGGAGAGTGAGCGCTGGGCCGAAAGTCTTGACTGGCGGCGTGCCCCGTAGCGTCCACACCGTTCCGCCCCGCAGAGAGACTGACACAAACTTCGTCTCTCTCTTTTATCAGTTCCGTCTTTCGCGGGTTCCTCACAATGCTCCCAATCACCCACAGGTGAGCCCGCTCAACCCATCACGCTGCACTTCCCTTCACTGGAAGGAAACTTCCCACATAGTATGCCATCATAATTTCACCGGAATGAATGCTCATGCTCATTTTGTGGGAAATATTCTTGGTAGAAAGACTTAATGATACTGGCTTCCATTCAGCCACCGGTACATCGTTACTATTGAGACTCCGTCCAGCGTCCAAGCTGCCCTGCAGACCATAGACATAACATACGTAGATGCCTCATTACGTGCTGGAGCGTAATCCAGCGTCGCCGCCATATTGGATGGGTCTCCGCTAGCACCAGAGCCAACCGAAGTCAACGTAAAGAGCGCAACAATGCCCCTATTATATTAATTTTAATTTTATTTTATTTAGCTTCCCAGCCCCAGTTGCAAGCTTAACAGGGTATTGTAAGACGCTGGAATGACCTGGACTTTTAAAGCTAACTTTTCCAGGAAAAGAAGGAAAAAGAGAAGAAAAAGAAGAAAAAAGAAAGAAGGAAAAAATGTACTGAGTATATATGGGAGCTTTGTATGTATGTATGTATGTATGTGTTAAAATCCGTGTATATCACAATCATCAGCAGTTTCAGTCCGGGCTATTATGGAATCTTTGTCATCCTAAAGCTGTGAACAGTTGTTTAAATTTAGACACGTCAGGCCAGACGGTGTGTGTGTGTGTGTGTGTGTGTGTGTGTGTGTGTGTGTGTGTGTGTGTGTGTGTGTGTGTGTGTGTGTGTTGAAAGCAGCAGTGGACTGTGGGCCGCCACACATGATGAGTTGGCCAAAAAGAAAAAAACTTCCTCGTTTCGACAGTTTGTTTTGGTGAAGTTTTATTCCAACACAAACGAGTATAAAAGCTTACTCAAAGTTTAATACGCATGTCAACATGTTATGCGAGATGTCTGGTTTTTGTGCGTGTGTTGTGTGCGCGCGCACGCGTGCATGTGCCTGTGCTTAACTTTACATTAAATAAACTCAGCGTGTGTGTAAACTTGTGTGTGTGTGTGTGTGTGTGTGTGTGTGTGTGTGTGTGTGTGTGTGTGTGTGTGTGAGAGAGAGAGAAAGAGAGAGAGAGAGAGAGAGAGAGATCAAATGAACAATCAAACTGTTTCTTTATTAAAATCTAAAATGAATTCATTTATACATTTATTAATATCCAATGGTGACGAGAAGGGATGGGTCCCCGGGCGCGGGCACCGGCATCGGCTGGTAGCTGGCAGCCCACCGCTCCTGGTCTGCCGCGGAGGATCGACAGACCGAGGATGGGTCAAATGCGGAAAAAATAATTTCACGGAAGCATGGCGTGTGCACGTAGTGTGTGCAACTATGTGTGATAAATAAAATACATTTCTTCTTCTTCTTCTTCTTCTTCTTCTTCTTCTTCTTCTTCTTCTTCTTCTTCTTCTTCTTCTTCTAATATGCCATACCATATGTCTGTATTATGCTCTTTGACAAAGTATTTCAGCATGAAAGCATTTGTTTTTAATGTGTGACACCATCCTGTATCATAACTACATCTCTGACGTTTGTAACAAACCAAACCGTGTGAAAAAGAGGAGTTATGATGATTGTAGTAGCTAGGCATACACCTTCCTCCGTAGAAATAAATGCACTGGGGACGCATAGGAGACCCATCCAAGATGGCGGCCGCGCTGAACGTCAGCTCCAATAGGAAGCGTCAGTCAATGAGGCGTCTACGTCTATGCTGCAGACGAGCAGGTACTGCTCTCGCGAGATGAGCCGTTGCCTAGCAACCGGCGTCAACACATCAATCGAAATCTAATATAAACGCTACGCTTTCTGTAAGGATTCACGAATTAGCACTACATTGACTTTTCAATTGAAAGAATGGAGGTGAGTGTTCTTCCTGAGGGTTACAAAACGGTTACAAGGCAGCTTGACGTTGATGTTTATTGAGCATCATAAATTTAACAAAACGTCAACAAAATGTTATTTTGGCCAAAATAAGCGGCGTTTGTCAAATCTAACGTCCATCAGGCGAAAAGTGGAAACTATTAGCATGCTCAGTTAACTCTAAATTAGTCGAACATACAGGGTCAAAGCTTGAAATTTACCATTAGATTAAGTAACTTTCGGTGTAATAACCTTAATAGAACATGCGGTATGCTGGCATGTTTAACTCATTTTCAGCCTTCATACGTTTACAATATCAGCTTGTTGTGGCTCTGCTGCATTTCCAGGAGACAGGAGCAGTAGGGGAGGACATGTTTGAGTCCTTGGAGGAGTTCCAGATGGTCCTCAATGAGCTGGTTGGGGAGAGTATGGAGAAGGTCCGGGTGGAGTACGAGAAGCTCATCCATGCGCTGAAGAAATCCAGAGAGAATGAGAAGAGGCTGATGTCTAAATGCAGGGAGCTGAATGCAGACATTGTATCCACCTCAACCAAAGTTGCAGCTGCACTGAAACTGTCCCAGGAAGATGAGACAGCAATTACTTCTCTCAAGAGGGTATTTTTCATACTATAATGTAGCTTGTCTTATATATTTGTTTGTCAATGGCCCTTATCTGTCACAATTTCAAACATGTATATTAGGTTATACTTGGGATTGTGTAAAGTTGAGAAGAAATTCTAATTAATGGGGTATGTAGTGTTTAGTTCTATTCTGTTTTATCATTTGGTGATGCTTTGTCATTTTTCTCCTCTGGACTTCTCATATTCCATTAACTCAGCAAGGTTTTGCTAAAATTTTCTTTGGTTTCACTGTAGGAGCTGGATAAAGCTTGGAAAATGGTTGATGCTGCTCATGATAAAGAGAAGGGGGACAAAGAGACCATCAGAACTTTAAAAGAAGAAGTTGCCAACCTAATCAAAATGGCTGAACAACAAGCTATGGACCAAGAGCAGAGGTGAGCCATTTGTTATGCTCCCCATGCTCTTAATAATGTGTACTGTGGATAGTAGAGTGGATGGAACCAACTGTAATCTGTTTTTCAGTGAGCAACTTAAAATGAATGTGGAGCTGGCTAAGGAGAGGGATCAGCTGCTGACAAATGTGGAGGGCCTGCGAGAAAAACTAAAGAAGGCCACCACAATCCAGCAGGAGACAGAGGCCCAACGAGATGCTGCCTTAGAGAATATTTCCCGGGTAAATAAAATTTGGAAATTTGGAAAATTCTCATAGGCAGTAGGCTGACGTCTAATGTATTTCTGATAATGTTGCATTTTCGCATGACTTGCTGCCCTCAGCTGCTAGAAGATGATCTAGATCAGGCTTTTATCCATGGAAAGATTGCTGTAACTTTGCCAAATTCTGCAACAGTAAAGCAGACATGTCGAGAAGTAGAGGGAAATCATATTTTTAACTTATGCTTATGTTACTTTTTCTACTTGTGTTTTGTTTTACAATATTTTTACCATGTCAGGGAATGTGCAGATGTCCACATGTAAGTACATAAGACATTTGGCTACAAAGTATTGTACTTAGCCTTTTCACTAAAATGAGAAGGGAAATATATACTTGTGTTATATATGACTAGTTCTTGTAGGATTCTGTTGTTTTGGCCATTACTAGCATATTTATCTCCAGAGGTGGGGTTCCAGCAGTGGACTCTAGGAGGAATGCAAACTGCGGTGCTGAAGCCATTGGGGACCCTCACAAATAGTATGAAATTAAATCTAGTTCTGATGCAAACTTGTTGCTGCTCTGTGTGTCTTATTCCAGCTCCAGCAGGAGATCCAGGTGCAACACAATGAGATTTCCCGGGAGATGAGGTTGAAGGAAAAGCTGGAGAAGGAGGTGAAGCAGCTGCACATCGACATGGAGGCCAAGATGGGGGACATCAAAGCTCTGAATCAGCATGTCCAAAGGGCCAAGGAGGAGCAGCACAGACTTGAGCAACAGCTGAAAGAACTAAAGGTGAGTGGTGAGTGATGAATGGAGTGGGACACATATTCTTTATGGTGTACTCTTTAGGAAACCAACTCCCATGATATCTATCATCTTTGGAAAATATTAATGATTATTGGATTATTTGTTACTATATGTTTTCTTTAACCAACATATGTAAAAGTTTACATACACATTTAAATGCCTACTGCAAACCAAAGTGCTTTACAAGATAAAATCATCAGCAATAATACAATACAATACAAAACAATACAAGCAAAAAAAAACAAACAATACAAGCAAGCAGAGAGGTACTGTAGAAAAAACAAAACAACAACAGGTGACTCAACTCAGCCAAAGGCCAGGGTAAATAGATGGGTTTTGAGACCCGTTTTAAAAATAGAGAGGCTAGTCGCAGACCGCACAGACAGAGGTAAAGCATTCCACAGCGCGGGAGCTGCCACTGCAAAGGCTCGATCTCCTCTAGATTTTAAGAGGGATCGAGGAACATCCAGAACTAACTGGTCAGCTGACCTCAGGGCTCTGGAGGGTCGATGCACCTTAATAAGGTCAGATAAATATTCAGGGGCCGTTCCATACAGAGACTTAAACACAAATAAAAGAATCTTAAAATCAATCCTGTACCTAACCGGAAGCCAGTGAAGCAAGGAGAGCACCGGTGTTGTGTGCTCTTGTTTCTTTGCCCCGGTTAGGAGACGAGCTGCTGCATTCTGCACAAGCTGTAAATGGTTAAGCTCTGATTGGCCAATGCCGATGTACAAGGAATTACAATAGTCTAAGCGCGATGAAATGAACGCATGGATAACCTTTTCTAGATCAGCCCTTCTTAGATAAGGTTTGACTTTGGCTAGGAGCCGCAGCTGAAAAAAGCTAGCTTTAATCACAGAGCTGACCTGCTTGTCCAATCTTAGTGCCCCATCAATAATCACACCTAGGTTTCTGGCCTGAGAACCTATATTGGGTGCTAGTGGTCCAAGGGAGCTGGCAAGAACCTGGACAAGATCAGGACGACCAAACAGTACAATCTCCGTTTTGTTTTCGTTTAATTTTAAGAAGTTTAGGTCCATCCATGTTTTAATGTCCCTCATGCAATTGAACACAGCATCAAGGGATTCCTTGGAGGGGACCTTTAATGGCAAGTACACCTGCACATCATCAGCGAAGCAATGAAAAGGAATGCCGTGCTTCCTAAATATCGACCCCAGGGGTAGCATATATAGGGAGAATAGAATAGGGCCTAGAACTGGGCCTAGGGCCTAGAACCGACCCCTTGGGGACCCCGAAGGTCAGAGGGGCCACTGAGGAGGAAAACTGCCTCAACTGCACACAGAAGGATCTATCAGCAAGGTGAGATTTAAACCAGTCCAGAGCAGAGCCTTTAATGCCCACACAGCGCTCGAGACGTGACAGGAGAATAGTGTGATCCACTGTATCGAATGCCGCTGTGAGATCTAGTAAAATTAAAATGGCACAGTTACCAGAAGCAAGGTTTAAAAGAAGATCATTAAAGACTTTTAAAAGAGCAGTTTCAGTGCTGTGAAGAGGCTTAAAACCAGACTGAAACAATTCACCAATGTTTGCCTGATCTAAAAATTCTTGAAGTTGGTTAAAAACAACTTTCTCTAGAACCTTGGAAATAAACGGAAGTTTAGAAATAGGCCTGAAATCAGAAAGAACCAAGGGGTCCAGATTTTTCTTTTTTAAAAGAGGCTGCACTGTGGCATGCTTGAAGGAGGATGGAACACATCCAGAGCTGAGACTCAGATTTATAAGAAACAAGATAAAAGACCCAACTGAACTGAAAACCTTTTTGAATAAACGGGATGGAATGCTGTCAGATGGGCAGTTAGCAGGACGAAGGTGTTCAACTATTTCAGTGAGTGCAGAAAGTGAAACAGGCTCAAACTGGTGAAAAACAGCTGAGCTTGCTGTAGGAATTGAGGGATCCTGGACAGGCTGAGGGAGTGGGGATCTAAGAGTAGAGATTTTATTAGCAAAAAATTGCAAAAAGTCCTCACACAGAGAAGAAGACGGTTCAACAGAGACATCATCACAAGGGTTCACAAGTGAGTCAAATACATTAAAAAGAACCTGAGGTTTGTGAGCATTGTTGGAGACAAGTGAGGAAAAATATTCAGCCTTAGCAGCTTTAACAGCCTGCTGATAATTGAGAAGGCGAACACGTAGGAGATCCCGAGAAATCTGGAGATTGTCCTTTTTCCATTTTCTCTTCGCCTGTCTGCATGCGTGCCTGAGCACACAAGTGGACTCGTTTAGCCAAGGCTCAGTCTGTGGCTTAACGCGCATTAAAGTCATCGGTGCAATGGCGTCTAAGATCTCAGTACAGAGAGAATCAAACAACTTAATACAATCATCCACACTGAGGTCTTAAAAATCATCCAGAGAAAACAAGCCTTTCCAGGCGGCAGAGAACTGCAGAGGGGTTGAAGGATTAAAAACACAGAGACGGCGAGCGGGCACAGAGTCTGTGTTGGAGGGAGTAGGTAGTGAGATGGAAAATAGAACAGGGAGATGGCCGGATAAGAGTGTGTGGCAGATTTCAGTTATATGTACACTCAGTCCATATGACAGTACAAGATCCAAAATATGGCCTTTCTCGTGCGTTGGCGCAGAAACAGACAAATATACGCCCTCATCTGGTGTTTTGATGATGGTGGTGGAGAACACTGTCCAACACTTTGCTGTCTTATAGGTACTATAGGTGCTCAGTTAGGTTGAGATCTGATGACTCCATGGGCCATAGCAAATTCTCATCAAAATATTAATTTGTCAATAAATGTATACATGAATAGATATATCTAAATTAAAGTACCAAAGTGTAGGTCAGTAAGTCATTATATGAACCTACAAATCAATATGCATTCAACAAAATGAAAAGGTACATAGGAATTCCCCTGTATAAAACCAATATCCATTTAAAAACCACTATGTACATTGTTGTCAGTGCATCTTTTATCATTTAGGGTTGTTAACCATAATACTACAAAGTCAATATACATGTAATTGTGTGGTTGATAACATACTGTACTGCATTATTTAATAAACATAATTTCATCCCACAACCCCCCTTAATCCCCTCCCTGCCTGTGACAGATCTTGAATGAGCGATCCACCAAGGATCTGGAGCAAATGCAAGTGAAGAACACCAAGCTGCAGCAGGAGTGTGAGCAGCTCTCTTCAGTCAAAGAACATCTCTCATTGGAAAAACAGCAGAATGCAAATGAGCTCAAGGTGTGTAGGCATTACCCAGTTTAGAAGTTTTTTGTTATAATTTGTTAACCCTAAATAAAAGTCATAGGATTAGAATTTTTGTCAGTATTGTCTCAAATCCACAGTTGTGGAGATCACCATGATAATAGATGAGATGATTTGGTCCTGATGCACCACAAGGGGGCACTACTCAGCAGTGATAGGATATCATCTAATTAGCAAGTCAGAACCACTTGTGTTAAGGCTGTGGTCAAAGAGAAAGATCAAATTGGAGTTATAGCAGTCAGCACAGTAACATCTGTTATCCATTTTCCTTTTTCAAAACCCCTTCCCCTTCTTGCTCCTTCTGTCTTATGCTTCATACAACTCCTCCCGTCCTACCTGTCAGATGAGAGAAGAGGAGGTGAATCAGATGCGTCAGGAGATTGCCAAACAAACAAAGATGAGAGAAGCCATCCAGAAGAAGTTCCACCAGATAGAGGATCAGAAAGCTGATGTGGATGTACAGAGAGAGACACTGAAGGCTCAGATCGCTGGGCTGGAGAAAGGTACCATGTTTTCTCATAAACACACAAATACACTTAGAGACTGACATGAACCATCATTTTATCCATGTCCCCAGTCTTTCTCTGAGATGATAAAACCTAAACGTTTATCCTAAGTACTAAGAGTATAAGATGACCCCAGTGCCCAGTGTATGTCTCCCTGACTTGCTGGAATGCAAGCTAATCTGTGAACCCTCATATAGCTGTATTCTATTTGATGTGTTCAATTTCAGATTCTTTTACGGCCCTTATCCCTGCAGCACAGTAGGCAGACACTTACCCTGTAAAGTTGGGTATACGAAGATTAGCCAATATCTTTACATAATTTCCTAATAAGTTTCCAAATATCCTAACATAATACTTGTAGAGCTCTCCCAGCATCAACAAGGGTCACAGTTCACCCTAACTACTAATAAATTAATCAAGGGAAAAAAACAAGTACTTATATGCACTAACATTACTCTAAAGTGACTGTGCCGGTACTAATTCTTTGTGTAATTCTTAGCATTCCTTTCTTTATGAAATGCATTATTTAGTTCTTGCTTCAAGTGATTGCAAATGTACACTTATAACAACACAAACTAAACACATGTAACACATTCTGTAAATCAGAGTCAGATCCAACTTGTAAAATGATATCATCCATCCTGATGGGATTATGACATATTGAAAAAATGTCATGAAAAGATAGAAGACCTCTGAAAGATATGGAGATTATAAAGCTTCAGTATATTCCGGATGCCTTCAATTCCTTATGCTTCATCCACAGACTTTTTTGCTAACTTCTAGAATAATGTTGCAATATCTGTTTAGGTCTAGGTCACAGGGGTGATGTATAGAGTCTGGGAGATGGCAGGGGAGTCAAAAGCTTTATGTAGTAACCGAGAAGAAAACAAGAAACCTCTTTTAATCAGAGCCCAGATGTTTGTTTCTGTATGGACTGACAAGGTCATATGTTTTTCTGACAGTCTATCTTTTCATCCATATTTGTGCTTCTGTCCATCATCTTAGTTCTCTCTTTTACCAATTTTCTTTTTCTTGTATTTCTAACCCCCACTCCAGTCTCTGATTTTTTAGAATTCCTTTTAGACTTATTCATACTAGATGACTTGAAATGCCATAGTGGCACATTCATGGAAGAGAAATGGTTAATAGAAAAATATCCAACACTATTGGCTGTCCCTATCTTTCTACCTCTGCAGATCTTGAATCTTCACAAAAGCAAGTGGAAGCTGACAAGAAAGCCATAGAGGAGCTAATCCGAGAAAGAGACATCTTAAATAAGGTACACATCGTAACGTCAGTTCGTCCAAGCAGAGGGAGTTGTGTGAGGCACTATACTCTACTTTATATACATGTTCTGTCATTAGAAATGTCAAAATAAAGGAGGACTATCATAAAGAAATACTTGTGTACCATGTATGTATGATGCGTGTATCATCACATTGAATAGAACATGATCAAGGCTGCACAGTCAACGGAGAAACAGCAGAACCTTGTGAAGCTCCTTGAGCAGGACAAGAAGACCTTGGAACATGAGATTAATGGCTACCGCCAGGAGGCCCAGAAGCAGCACAAGATCATCCAACAGCTGGAAAAAGAACGTGACCGCTACATCAATGAGACCAGTAACCTCATACAGAAGGCAGGTTCTGCTGAAGAGCTAGCTCATTGTGTTTTTTATATTGATTAATTTCAACATTCTCAGATGATTTTAAGTGATTTATTATCACAAGGTTGGGAAACACGTCATCAACCTTGGCCTCTCTGAGAGGAACTTTTCTTCCTTCCACAGGTGCAACAAAAAATGAGTGACATTGAAGTAAGAGAGAGAGAGCTATTTGATTGGAGGAAGAAGGTCACAGAGACAGAGTGCAAGCTCAAACAGCAAGAGAACCTGCTGGAATCTGTCGTGTCTGAAAGGAACCTCTACAGCAAAAACCTCATTGAGGCTCAGGTACCAGTGACGTGCTCTGTTCCTCCACAGCTGATCTTCAGTTTGTTAGTTAATTATCTAGCCAGCCAGCAATTCAGCCGTGGACTGCATTAAACCAATACTCCTGTGAGAGTGAGAGTCTTGAATGTCTTGAAGTAGCATTTGCACTAAAGATTTGGATTTAGCACAGTGGGCTTTTTCTTCCATTTCTGTAGTTCCTTGTGTTTAAATTCTGTATTTGCTTCTTTGAATAGATGGCTGAAGCTAGATACACTCTCATGTTTCTTATGTTGTCCTTGGTTAACAGGCTACGCAACTTTCTCACAATTTCTACAAACCTTTTGACCACTGGTTGCAGTTGTTTATTGTCTATGTATATAATATATAGTTGTATGTAATGATTTTTTTTCCTTTTTTCCACTGCCTCTTACTCTGCCTCAGGAAGAGATTACAGAGATGAAGAGGAAGATGAAGACCATGAACAACCAGGTCACCCGACTGAGAGATGAGATCACTGGGAAGGAGCTGGCCCTTGCTAAGGATCAGCAGGAACACAAGCGATTAGAGAAAGATAATGAGGCCCTCAAGGTACAACAGCCTGCCTCTTTGGTTTGTAGTGGGGTGTGGTTTTGAGTTCCTGAGTTTTGATTTAGCTTGTTATTATTTAACCCTTTCAGTAACTTTCCACTTGGACAAAAGGTTCTGCCTAATGAATACATGTTAATGCAACACTACAGAGATAGCCATTCAGAGTGTTTTTTAGGGATATCTTCATTGTACATTTTATGCCTTATTTGTATACATTTGTGCTCTGTGTCCTGCTACAGGAGGAGCTGCAGGTGATGAAGCTCCAGCTTGAAGAAACAAAGCAGCGTGTTGACAGTCAGAAAGCAGAACAGGAAAAACTGCAGAAGGTTATAGCCGATGCTGACACTGACCAGATCCAACAGAAGAAACAACTGGAACAGGTAAAGAAAGATAAGGAGGAATGCAAGATGTAGTAGAGGAAAAGAATGACAAACTGAGACGTGAGTGTTATTATTGGTTGATGAAACTTCTCACAAGGTTATCAGAGAGCGGGACAACCTTGGAAAACAGCTGCTACGCCGCAACGATGAGCGTGCGCTGCTGTATGAGAAGATCAGAATCCAACAATCAATCCTGAGCAAGGGGGACTTCCACTACAACCAGCGGATGGAAGACATCCGCCTGCTCCTGCTAGAGATCAAGAGGCTCCGGCGCAAGAAGAGCATACTCGACAAGACTGTTCCCAACACAGAGGACCTGAGGTAAAAGAGAGAAGAGGTACCTGAGCAGGATGAGGAGAAAATGAGGGAGAAGTGTTTGAGCAAAGACAGTAAGCATTGAATTACTGTAACAGAAGAACTTAGAGTACAGAAGGAGGGCAGAATGGAGAAAGAATGAGGTGACCTACAAAGTGCAGTATTTGGGGTAGAAGCATACAATTCAAAGAAAGACAGAGCAAGGTGGAGAGTGATCTAGAGTCAGAGGTCACAATGACCTCCTTTGGGCTTCTTGCTTCCAAAACCTTAGTAAAGTCCTTTCTATTAAATCTAGTATAATAAAGCTTATTGCATTACCACCAGTCAACCTGTCGTCACTTCATTACCTAAATTAAATATTTAAAAAAGCTCATCATTTTGTATTATGATACCTAACCAGCTACTGGATGAGTAGCCTATTGTTTTTATAATGTTTTCTTTTGTCTCTGTTTTTCTAAATCTGACTAAAGTTGCCTTCCAGTGAACTATGGGACAAATTTCATATATTAATTGCTGAAAAAGTCTCTGTGAGAAAGGTGTAAAAAAAACACTGAGTTGTTGTATTGTAGGCGAGAGCTGTTCCACCTCCAGAGGGAGCTGCTTAGAGAGAGGACGAGGAACAGCGTCCTCGAGGAACAGCTGAAGCCCATAAATATTCACAGATGGAGACGACTGGAGGTCTGTGTGGATTAGCTTGAAGCCATTACAGCCCGAGTCTGTTGTGTCTCTTCTAGTTTATGTGAAAGACCACTCAAACAGCTAAAGCAGAGTAAACCTCATTATTCCTAGAGGAATAGGTCAAGTCATCAACATTTTGTAAATGACTCTCCCCTGTAGGGCAGTGACCCTGGCAAATACGAACTCATCCAGAAAATTCAGTCCTTACAAAAACGACTGATTGCCAAGACCCAAGAGCTTGAGGAACGTGAACTCCTATTACAGGTAAACATTTGACATTCTCTCCTCAATGTGTTCACACAATCACACACACCCACTTTCCATTCCTCTTTGAATTAATTAGTTTGTCCTTGTAAAGGAGCAATGTGACTTCTTCAAAAAGTTCAATTGAATTGAATTTGGTTTTATTTATATAGCGCCAAATTACAACAGAAGTTGTCTCAGGACACTTTCCATATAGAGCTGGTACAGGCCATATTCTTTATCTACAGAGACCCAACAATTCCCTTATGAGCAAGCACTTGGAGATAGTGGCGAGGAAAAACTTCCTTTTAACAGGCAGAAACCTCAAGCAGAACCAGGCTCTGGGTGTGTGGCTATCTGCCTCTACCAGTTGGTATACGTATATACAGTACCAGTCAAAAGTTTGGATGCACCTTCTCTTTCAATGGTTTTTCTCTATTTTTTTATTTTCTTCATTGTAGATTAATACTGAAGACATCCAAACTATGAAGGAACACATATGGAATTATGTAGTAAACAAAAAAGTGTTAAACAAACCAGAATATGTTTTATATTTTATATTCTTCAAAGTAGCCACCATTTGCTTTGATTACAGCTTTGCACACTCTTGGCATTCTCTCAATCAGCTTCATGAGGTAGTCACCTGGAATGGTTTCCAGTTAACAGTCTTGAAGGAGTTCCCAGAGGTGCTGAGCACTTGTTGGCTGCTTTGCCTTCACTCTGCAGTCCAACTCATCCCAAGCCATCTCAATTGGGTTTGTGTTTCTTTGTGTTTCTGTGTTTCTTGTGTTTCTTGACCCAAGCAAATCTCTTCCTCTTGTTGTTCTTCCTCAGAATTGGTTTCTCTGCAACAATTTGACCATGAAGGCCTGATTCACGCAGTCTCCTCTGAACAGTTGATGTTGAGATGTGTCTGTTACTTGAATTCTGTGAAGCATTTATGTGGGCTCTAATCTGAGGTACTGTTAATTTGCAGTTTCTGTGGCTGGTTACTCTGATGAATTTATCCTCTGCAGCAGAGGTAATTCTTGGTCTTCCTTTCCTGTAGCAGTCCTCATGAGAGTTTCATAATAGGGTGTGATGGTCTTTGCAACTGCACTTGAGGGTATGTTCAAAGTTCTTGAAATTTTTGCGGATTGACTGACCTTCATGTTGTAAACTAATGATGGACTGTTGTTTCTCTTTGCTTAGTTGAGTGGTTCTCGCCATAATATGGATTAGAACAGTAGTCAAGTGGGGCTATTCACTGTGTAGGCCTTTGTACCAACCCTACCTCTGCACAACACAACTGATGGTCTCAAACGCATTAAGAAATTCCAGATATTAACTCTTGACAAGGCACATCTGTTAACTGAAAACCATTCCAGGTGACTACCTCATGAAGCTGAGAATGCAAAAAGTGTGCAAAGCTGTAATCAAAGAAAATGGTGGCTACATGGAAGAATCTATAAATATAAAATATATTCTGGTTTGTTTAACAATTTTTTGTTTACTACATAATTCCATATGTGTTCCTTCATAGTTTGGATGTCTTCAGTATTAATCTACAATGAAGAAAATAAAAAGAAATAAAGAAAAACCATTGAATGAGAAGGTGTGTCCAAACTGAGAGAGACAGAGGCAGAGAGAAAGAGAAAGAGAGAAGGCAAAAGAGAAAAGGCTCAGGGGGTGGACAGAGATGCAATAACAGTAACAGTGACAGCTCTAATAATAGACTCTTAACTCTATGTAGTATATATAACATAGTATGTACATGTATGATATTATGTATAAATAATGAAAGCATGACTAATAGTAGTAGCAGTTGCAGTGGATCTCAGGGCCATGGCAGGAGATGTAGTTATAAATCCACAATCCAGATTCAGCCACTATCCATGGGAACCTACGAGACGACAAAGCACAAAGGCGGAAGAAGCTAAGTTAGTAACATGCCTTGGTCAGGACATGAATGTGTACAGATGGAGAGGGAGAGAAGAACAGGGGAGCTTGATGTATCTTTGGAGGTCCCCCAACAGTCTAATCTTATAGGAGCATAACTAAGGGCCAGTCCAAGGCAAGGCTGAGCCAGCCCTAACTATAAGCTTTATCAAAAAGGAATGTTTTAAACCTACAGTGTCTGCCTCCTGGACAAAGACTGGAAGAATGTTCCACAGGAGAGGAGCTTGATAGCTAAAGGCTCTGGCTCCCATTCTGCTTTTGGATAAGCATTCTGGATAAGCTGGGGAGTATTTAGCAATGAATTTGGGCGGCCTAATAGTAGGGAATTGCAATAATCCAACCTGGAAGTAATAAATGCATGGAATAGTTTTTCTGTGTCGTTTTGAGACAGGATGTGCCTGACATTTGCAATATTATATTGGTGAAAAAAAGCAGTTCTTGAAATGTCCTTGTTTTACGTGGGAGTTAACAAACATATCCTGATTAAACTCTACTAACTCTAACTAAACTCTACTACTGAGGCCAGTGCAATGCCATCCATAGTTGCTATATCATCTTTTCTAAAGTGTTTAGAGTCAAGTACTACAACTTCAGTTTTGTCCAAATTTTGTAGCAAAAAAAATGCAGGTCATCCAGGTCTTTATGTCCTGATATACTTGATGGGCTGCAGGGTGGCGCTGCAAGTAGTGCATGTGCCTCACAGCACAAAGGTCGCCGGTTTGATTACTGGGTCGGGCCTTTCTGTGTGAAGTTTGCATGTTCTTCCCATGCATGCGTGGGTTCTCTCCGGGTACTTCGGCTTCCTCCCACAGACCAAAAACATGCTCATTAGGTTAATTGGTGACTCTAAATTGCCCCTAGGTGTGAGTGTGAATGGTTTGTTTGTCTTGTGTGTTGCCCTGCCATCGACTGGCGACCGGTCCAGGGTGTACTCTGCCTCTCGCCCGTTGGCAGCTGGGATAGGCTCCAGCCCCCCCGTGACCCCGAAAGGGATAAGCGGCATAGAAAATGGATGGATGGATGGATGATATACTTGATAATGTTGCCTAAAGGAAGCATATATAAGGTGAATTGAATTTGTCCAAGGACAGAATCCTGCAGAACACTGTGATTGGTTTTAGCGTGCAATGTGTAGAAACTGAAATCAATCTGAAAAGTAGGATTTAAACCAGCTTAGTGCAGTTCCTGTAATGCCAATGAAGTGTTCCAGTCTCTACAATAGAATACCATAGTCAATGGTTTCGAATGTGGCACTATGATCTAATAAGACTAGTACAGAAACAAGTCCTTTGTCTGATGCAATAAACAGGAAACCCTCAAATTAACTATTTAGAAAGCCACACAACTGATTAGTAACTGCTTTCTCAAGAATTTTAGAGAGAAAGAGGAGGTTGGATCTAGGTCTATCGTTGGCTAAAAGAAGAGGTTTATTACAGCTACTTTAAAGGACTGTGGTACATAACCTGTTGATAAAGACAGGTTGATCATATCTAATAAAGAAGAGTCAATTAAGGGTAAAACTTTGGGATTGGGTCTAAAATACAGGTTGATAAAAAGTAACAAGTAACATTGTCAGTTTATTTTAATTCTACCCACAGGAAAGGAAGCTGGACCCACTGAGAATGTTTTAGTGTTTAGTTGAAATGATCAATGTTTTAACAAGACTGAAAACTCATTCACATGATTTGATTCCTTCGATTACATCAGTCTAGTGGCTTTTATCACATCTTCAGAACTCTAGGGTCACAATAATTTAGTTCATTTAAACTAAAATTGTTACTCAAAGTCTCAGTCTTCCATATATGAACCATTTTGTCATTAGGGCTTATAGTGAGGGCATGCAGGGGTCAAGGAATAATACTCACACTTTTTTCCCTTCTGTTTCCCGACCAAGGAAAAAGAGAAGCTGTATGTGGAGTTGAAGTATGTTCTGGCCCGGCAGCCAGGTCCCGAGGCAGCTGAGCAGCTCCAGCAGTGCCACTGGACCATCAGAGAGAGAACTAAAAAACTCAAGGTCATCCTACACATCCCTTTCTTGTCAATCAAAGCATGTCTCTTTTTCTTCTTCACATTTTTTCAAATTCAAATGATCTTCATTAATATGACTTACTGTTTCACTGTCCATATGTATTTAAAATATTTTACTTATATAAATATCAAGCACATGTAATGTATATCAAAGGATGTGCTGCCACTGATTTCAGGTAAAACATGGTAACTGTTTAATGTTTGACTATTTTTTTCCTCTGATTCCTCAGGTGTTGATGGCAGAGCTAAGAATGGTTGACTCCAAGATGAGTGAGTACAAAAGTGAAAATCAACGTTTAGCAAATGAGCTAGCAAACATTAAGAAGAAGTACCTCAGTCAGAAAAAGCTTCACAGGTAAGGTTGATCTTTGTTTTACATCTTACACATTTAACGCTGGGTATTACTGATGTCTACAAAATGCAAGATTTATTTTATGCAATTCAATTTAATTCAGTTCAATTTTATTTATATAGCGCCAAATCACAACACAAATCAAACACAACATGCAGGGATCATGCACACTGTTGCAGTCAGTTATAGTTGTGTTCACTCTCTTATGTCCTGGATCAGTGAGCAGAAGACCAAGACCAAGGTGGAGCAACTGGAACCTCTGCCCCAGCTGAGCAGCAAACCTCACTTCACTGGAGGGGGCTTCAGGATCGACAACCCTATGAAAAGATAACGGCTATTAGAAGCGAAATTTTTCACTTTCATCTTTAGCATCATTTGAACTGAAAAATGTCTCTCCCCACATAACCTGGGATTATCAGAAAGTCAGAGGTTTTCAAACACCCATTCGCCATTTTACCATTAATCTATCATGACCTCAGTTGTCAGATAATTATCATTAAATAATTAAAAACTGCACCTCATTTCTCATCCCTTCCACCACACAGGAGTGCTTTCAGACCATACTATCATGTTCTAAGAGATATTTTTGATCAGTACATAAATCTTAAATCTCAAGCAACACACCAGGACCCTGTCATATTCTTGTTCTTTCCAGCTTAGAAATTTTTGAAAATTAGTCTCTTGTCTCTCACTATGTTCAATGATCTCTTCTTTTCTCTCATACTGAGTACACTAAAGTAACTCTACATCACAGTCCAGAAGTGGTAAAGCACAGAGGGAAACTACATGAAATATAGACATAACAAATATAGACAGATCGCCTCCTAATAAATTCCACATGACGTGTTCAAGGGCCACATTTTTTTCACATGAGAGGAGTAACCATTGGAAGTACATCCTGTGTGTACCTTCATATGACAGGCATTGGTAATAGGCTTGTGGGAAGGAGAATGTATTTATAACCCCCGATCAGAGATCATTCTGCAGAAAAGATATTGCCAAACAAACATTCAAAAGTGTCTGAAGGGGCTGGTGCTATGCAATATGGGTGGCAGTCGTGGTCGGGGGGCCCCGACGACCCAAACCCTGGACAATGACTCTGGCTATGGGGACATGGAATGTCACCTCGCTGGGGGGGAAAGAGCCTGAGCTAGTGCAGGAGGTTGAGCGGTACCAGCTGGAGATAGTCGGGCTCACCTTCATGCACAGTCTGGGCTCTGGAACCCAACTCCTTGAGAGAGGCTGGACTCTCTTCTACTCTGGAGTTGCCCGCGGTGAGAGGCTCAGCTGCCATGTGTTGGAGTTCTCCCCACTGAGCAAGAGGGTCATTTCGGCCTATGGGCCGAACAGCAGTGCAAAGTACCTGGCCTTCTTGGAGTCCCTGGGAGGGGTACTGGAAAGTGCTCCAACCGGGGACTCCATTGTTCTGCTGGGGGACTTCAATGCTCACGTGGGTAGCGACAGTGATACCTGGAGGGCTGTGACTGGGAGGAACGGCCTTCCTGATCTGAACCCGAGTGGTGTTGTTATTGGATTTCTGTGCTAGTCACAGTTTGTCCATAACGAACACCATGTTCAAGCATAAGGGTGTCCATCAGTGCACATAGCACCAGGACACCCTAGGCCGGAGGTCAATGATTGACTTTGTAGTCGTATCATCTGACCTTTGGCGGTATGTCTTGGACACTCGGGTAAAAAGAGGGGCTGAGCTGTCAACTGATCACCACCTGGTGGTGAGTTGGATTCGCTGGCAGGGGAGGAAGCGGGACAGACTTGGCAGACCCAAACGTACCGTGAGGGTCTGTTGGGAACGTCTGGCAGAACCCGCTGTCAGGGAGGTTTTCAACTCCCATCTCTGGGAGAGCTTCGACCAGATTCCGAGGGAGGTTGGAGACATGGAGTCCAAATGGACCATGTTCTCCTCTTCCATTGTTGATGCAGCCGTCCGTAGCTGTGGCTGTAAAGTCGGCAGTGCCTGTCGTGGCGGCAACCCCCAAACCCAGTGGTGGACACCGGAAGTAAGGGATGCCGTCAAGCTGAAGAAGGAGTCCTGTTGGGCCTGGTTGGCTCATGGGACTCCTGAGGCAGCTGACGGGTACTGGCAGGCCAAGCGTGCAGCAGCTCGGGCTGTTGTATAATCAAAAACTCGGGTCTGGGAGGAGTTCGGGGAGGCCATGGAGGAGGACTACCGGTTGGCCTTGAGGAAATTCTGGCAAACCGTTTGGCGCCTCAGGAAGTGGAAGCAGCTTTCTGTCAACACTTTTTTGCAGTGGAGATGGGGAGCTGTTGACCTTGACTGGGGATATTGTCGGGCGGTGGAAGGAATACTTCGAGGATCTCCTCAATCCCACTCTCATGTCTTCTGTAGAGGAAGCAGAGACTGGGGACTTGGAGGTCGATTCATCCATCACCGGGACTGAAGTCACTGAGGTAGTTTGCAGGCTCCTCAGTAGTAAAGCACCGGGGGTGGATGAGATCCGCCCTGAGTACCTCAAGTCTCTGGATGTTGTGGGACTGTCTTGGTTGACACCCCTCTGCAACGTGGCAGTCGGGGACGGTGCCTCTGGACTGGCAGACTGGGGTGGTGGTCCAGGCATGTTCCACCGGGAGGAGGCCCCGGGGAAGACCCAGGACACGCTAGAGTGACTATGTCACTCGGCTGGCCTGGGAACGCCACGGGATCCCCCCGGAAGAGCTGGGGGAAGAGTCTGGGGAGAGGGAAGTGTGGGCGTCCCTGCTCAGACTGCTCCCCCCGCGACCCAGCCCTGGATGAAGCGGGAGAAAATGGAAATGGACATTCAAAAGTGAACATGGATGGAGCTGCAGGTGATACAGATGATAGCCTGATAGCTCAATATTGTAATTATCCAATAGGATATCTTCTACAATGTAAAACTATATAGAAAAGTGGTTTTCAGTTAACTGCTTGTGTTTGTTCTGATGAAGCTGTCACCTGAAACATACAGCTTTGAATCAATATCCTGCTGTTTGAATAAAGACAATAGAGGAAGATATAATGTTCTATTCCCCAGATTCCAAGGCCACATCACCAGCACAAATCTGTTGGGGCTGAGTTGCTTCTTCTTTTGACCATTCAACCGTGTATCAAAGACTACTCAGTTATCTGTGATTAACCCTACAATCACAAAAGAAACAATCATCATTTAAAGAAAAAACCTTGTGTAGAAAGGACACAGCTTACTGAGTAGAGCATCTCTCATCCTTCTCAATAAAGGAAACCATACTGATTTTTCTCCACAGAGTTCTCTGTAATGCCAGGCTAAATAAAGAAAATGTTAATCACTCTTAGAACTGGCATGTTCTGCCAGTGATCAAATTCCCAAATAAATGTGTGCTCAACTGTCGCTCTGCTCTGAAGAAATCCATGGAAGATCTAAGACTAGAAGAGTGCACTCAATAGAGTACAGATCTCCATCAGGCTTACAATCAAGATGGCAGTGTAGATTACAAAAATGGAGATTTATATTGTGCCTAACTTTTGTGGATCATAAATATCGGGTATGGAATTAAAATCTGCTTCAGTTCCAGAATAAACTTTTCTATAGATGTCTGGATGAGTTTTTGAGCCACAACAGAGGCCAAAATGTGGCCTTCAACAGACAGAGGGTAAGTCTCGTTATTTGCTCAGCCGATTGCCAGAAATTCCTTTTGGTATGTTGTAACGCATATTTTATAAATGATGAATACTGCTGAAAAGACAAAAGTCTAAGCTTTGTGATAGACTCATAAGGAATCTTATCAGTATTTATTTGAATTCACAACACAACCCACTCTCAATGTACCAAAACTTAATTGATCTAACTTGAATAGATACTCAGTCACACCAAAGTAGTTCTGTCAGTACCCTTAAAAGTAGCAATTTGTGGATAAAAGATTCCAAACTGAACAACATATTGATCACTTGCAGCCCTACATCTGACCACAGCTTATTGTCCCTCAGTAAAACCTTACTCCTTTGGGTTGGCCTGTCACTTCTTGGGTTTTTAGTTCTCAGTGTATAAATTATGTCATTTGCTTTGTTTGCATCAACTTGTAAAGCACTTACGAAATGGATTACATCAGAAACATGCTCTGTGAATAAACTTTTCCTTCTTTTAATAAGTGTGTTCGTGTTTTTCATGTCTGATATTCAAAACAAAACTTTGCACAGGTTTTATTTCAAAAGACAAGGGGAGGCAGAACAGACAGATAAGGTCGACCATTGTCTGCACCAGAACTTATAGAAATATCATCTTTAATCATGAAAAAATACATCCAGTGTAAACTCCACACAAATGCACATTTTTAAAAGACTTTTTGAGCTAACAAAAATGTCTAGATGGGATTAATTATTACAATGGAGGAACCATTGAGACACTTTACACAGAAAGTGAGGTCCCCTGACACTTGGAGTGAGTCCATGTAGTATGTAGGGATGGAACACGTGATGTTTTCATTTAAATGGTCTTACAGTCATCTGAAGCAAAAGCCAGTGATGGACTTGGAGCAACTTCAAGTGTCTTTTTTCATCACATGGCACTGGTGCCCTCTACTGTTAAGCCACCATCGATGCAGGTTCCCCAGAAAAGGACAAAGTGGGAGCCTGCAGGGGTCAAGGATTAATGCTGTTTTCTCTGTATGATATATACTATCATACTAAAACACTATCATTTTATGTAAATTGAGATAGTATGTGTCACATTTTAAATGATTCTCTTTCTCTTTAGTAGGTTACTTACAGGATTGTACCTTTCATTACCACTAGATGTCAGCAAAACACAGACAAAAATGCATTTGATCTTCAGGTATAATTTTAAATGCATGGATGAAAAGAAATATTTTTATATTTACAATTTTATGATCTAACACTATTGTACGGCATTGTATATGTATGTATGTATTTTCGTGAGGGGGCTGCACAGTGGCGCAGCAGGTAGTGTGCGTGCCTCACAGCAACAGGGGTCGGGCCTTTCTGTGTGAAGTTTGCATGTTCTTCCCATGCATGCGTGGGTTCTCTCTGGGCACTCCGGCTTCCTCCCACAGACCAAAAACATGCTCATTGGTGACTGTAAAATTGCCCCTAGGTGTGAGTGTGAATGGTTGTGTGTCCTGCGATCGACGGGCGACCGGTCCAGGGTGTACCCCGCCTCTCGCCCGTTGATGGCTGGGATAGGCTCCAGCACCCCCGCAACCCCAAAAGGGATACGCGGTATAGAAAATGGATGGATGGATGGAGCTGCAGAAGCTTGTTATCATCAACATCTCATTTTGTTGATGTTGTACAGTGCAGTTAATTCCCTGTAATATTCCCTGTAATTCTTGCTGGCTGTTGGCAGCTGCAGTATGCTGCTATAAGGCTGTTTTTACTAATTTGTACAGTTGTGGTTCTCCTGTTGTCTGTTTTGACACATGGACATACACACATCATCCACAGCCTCTGTCAATCTTGTAGTGCTCAACCTTGCCCCACAATTTTGTTTTTATTTTATGGTAAAGCCATAGTTGAGGATTGGCTCTTCCAAACCTACAAAGATGGAGATTGAATGTTGATGAAGATCTTCATTAAAGGCACAATTGAGGGCAACTCATCTTATGTATATTAGCTCTTGTTAAGATAAAATGATCAAAATTGGATCTTATACTGTCTCCCAACTCCTCATATAATACCAGTACATTTAAAGCCAACTCTGGTGGTGTTTACAAAGTGAGAGTTGTCTCCTTATTCTCCTCAGTTGCTGGTGGGGTAATTCCTTGGCTGGGACAATTATGGTGTAACCATGGCAACCAGCGGCTATGCAATACTAGCCTGTGTAAACTACGTTGCCGTAGTAATGGAAGGCCTCTGACAAGCCAGATCTCCTTTCTTTCCTTTTCCCCATTTCTTGCTGTGTGAGGATGACCTGCTTACAGAGACTGATGAAGTTGGTGTTTACTCTGGATGGTACTGATGTTTATTTCACACTGATTATGATGAAATTTGTGTGTTTGTAATGTGTGTTTTTAGATATGTATAGTGGGTCCAACATGTTCTGTGATGTGAGATTTTTATTTTTTTTACAGTGTAGAGCATCTTTAACGGAGCAGATAGGCACAGCACCTTCTGTGTGCTGACGTCATGTGCTCAGGGAGTCAGTTTGCGGCTTCTCTCTTTTTCTTCGCCTGTTAGATCTACTTATCAATTTCTAAAACTATGGGGTCTATTTTGGAAAGACAAAAACACTTTTTTTCACTGATTATTTTTCGGTTGTTCTTAATCAGAAACTAGGAAATATGTAGTGGTATTTTCATCAGTGGAGTCACAGGAAAAAATCCAAAGTACATCATACAATCACTGTTTGAAATATATCAAGGAAGTGTGTGCATCATGAACGTATCCTCACTGACTGCTTATTTTCTCAATTCTCACAAACCCATCAGGCTGTAAAAACCTTAATCTGTCAAATCTGCTCATATCTGAGAGCTGGATTTTCCAGACTCAGAGATACCCATATTATATTTTTTCCTCGGTCTGAGTGCACTCTGGGTGTGATAATAACATGTGAACTGTTATGTGAGTGCATGTTTACACTGCTACAGCTGAGGCTTTTCGACAGGAGGTCTAAACTCTGACCATAGATTGAAACCAGGGATTGCACAGATTTTGAAGCACAGGCTCTGAAGGAAGGGGGGGGTCAATAATACATTCACAATGATTTGACATTTTTCATTAGCATCTATTTTTACATATTGTCTTATATTGAATTCATGTCAATGGGATGCTCATTTTGCTGTGTTTTATAATCTTTGAATTTACTTGTACTGATGTGGCATTCAGGGATTGGAGGGTCAATGGCATTATTATGTGCTAGGCTATGTATGCAGGTACATATTCCATTACATTTTGTTATGAATTCCAGGAGTTTCATATTTCACTTTCATAGCTGCCTACAAATGAGGAGCTATTTGAGCTTAACTCTATATTAAAAAAGTGGCAGAAAAATGATGATCCACATGTACAACCAATTCAGATAATCAGTCCATCAAACAAACAGTCACCAGATCAAATACATCACAAACAAAACAGGATCACTTAGAAATTGCATGGAACTCATGAAATTCATAGAAAATATGATGATTTGTGTTCTCCAGTGTGCCACTGTGTCTCTTGTCCGCTGATGACAACAGCCTGGCCTTCTGTTCAAACAGATATTGGGGCACTTCTTGGCATTGTAAGAGAAGTGGGCCCAAAACTCTTCTTGGTCCTTGTCTGGTTAATAATGTTAAATTGCCGAGCATAATGTTATATGATACACACCATTCAGTCTTGTATGTTTGGTTTGATGTGTATCCTTTTATGTTTTCAGAGTGGTACATTAGGGAAACTAGTGATATAGTAAATAGGGTTTAATGTACAATGTAGACAGATAAACAATGTGCTACCTTCCTACAGAACACCTTCCCCCAAACCTCCTGCCACTCCTCGTTCCCTCCTCATGAATATTGGGGAATTAATGCGTGCAGAGAGGGAGGGAGGAGGCAGGGACAAAGGGAGAAAGAGAGGATAGTGAGGGAGGAAAGGGAGGGGGGAAGCTGATATCGTCAGAGGCCTGGCAGTGCGCAGGCTCTGTGTGAGCTGGGCTGACTGCCTATTGATTGGAAAACAACGGGCTGTGGGAGGACAGATAAGGGTGGCTGTGGGCTAACGGGTGAGGGAAGGGATACGGACCAAAGTTAAGACCACGCTGCCATCTTTACCTACTTAATTTTTTCCTCTCTCTTTCACCCTGAAATGAATGTATCTCCTGCTCATCAGTGGGTTTTGCAGCAGAGGGAAGCTTAGGATTCTACTTGTCTGAGAAGACCCTGCCTTCACGCCAAGCCATAACAACAGCGGCACATTTACTCCAGGTAATCTGTCTTCCTGCTCTACCTATCCCCCTGCTGTTCATTCTCCTATTCCTGACCTCATGGAGGTCTTTGCTGTGCATCATCTTTCCTCCATCTTTGGCTTGTAACCATGGTATCCTCCATCTCTCCTTCTTCTCTGCTCGCTGCTCTTCTCTCCCTCCCCCACTCTCCTTTTTTCTGCCTCTGATGAGCTGATGACATGCACTGGCTTGATTTCCATTTCTACCTCAAAATTGATTTGATGTGGAGTCCATTTCAATTATATTTATGTGGGATAATATCCTAATGATTTTACAGGCATTTTCAATACAAATATGATTACATTCTTGCTTGGTGTCACTAAATAGAAAAAAAATGCTTTCAAAATCTGCAATGGAATTGGTGTTCGATTTGTCTTTCAGTTGTTCCCCCTACAGTAAAATGGGGTGAGTTATTTGGCTCCATTGCATTAAATGACCTCTGATGAGCTTGTGTGATTGGCCATACCTGCATGCTTGGGGAGCATGGACACACACCTGAGACCACCACCACTCTCTGTGAAGGTCACATACAAAAAACGCTGACACATGTCCCAAACACACACTATGCAGACATTCAATACCTGCACATTTCATACACCTTCACTCAATCCATCCTGCTAGCAGTGTGGATGCTGTGATTTCATATGTCCCTTTTACGAGTTTTCCCACATCCATTTTGCTAAATCAACTGAAAATAGAAAACCTACAGTGTGAATGGAAACAGTTATTAAGAAATTGAATTTGTGATCTTTCATCCTGCCAAATTTTCAAACAGTGCATCAGCACCTCTTGTAAAGAGCCCTGTGGCAAGGTTAGAATCAGCTACTAATTTCCATGTCTATGTTCCTTATTTGTGGAGACCAAAATTGGATCTGTTGTCAGTCACTGTCACATAAAGGGGGTGTTTCATTTCTCTGCTGCGACGAGTCATTCAACATGGAGTCCTTTTCTCAGCAGAGAAATTAGAAATAAGTGTTGAGCAACAAAAAAGCAGCAGCAGTACAGATAGGAAGAAGCTGAGAGAGCGGATGAGGTTGTGAAAAACAGTATCCGGCCGCTGATGGAGCAGCACTTTGCTGAGTGGTGTGATGAGCAGGAAGAGGCTTGCACAAGCTTGTTTTTAAAAGGACTCCTCTATGCTCATCCACTTATGCAACAAAGAGATAAAGGATGAAATTTAGGCCTCACTGCTGTAATTAAGTGGCGTCTGACAACCTGACCGAGGCACAACTTCTCTTAAAAGTCTGCAGCATTACAGTAAGTCAGGTTTACACCCTTTCATTTCTGTTGATTTGTGAAATTTTCAAATAGTGATGGCCATTTGACCCTCATGTTTCAGGACTTTTTTTTTATCCATGTGCTTTAAGTACAGTCAAAACTATTATTATTATTATTATTATTATTATTATTATTATTATTATTATTATTATTATTATTATTATTATAACAGTCAAATAAAAAATATCCATCAGCATCAATTTCTTGAATCACTCTGAGCTGCTTTCTCTTGGTGTATGCCATTCCTGTGATCTCTGATGATTTCATTCATTCTATAATAATTAGCCAAACCTAAACAAAGAATCATCATTTAAAAGAACAGGGCAGTTTGAGACCATGGAATATTTGTACCTATAATTTAACATTAATTCACACTTACCTCTTTCCAACACATGGAGAGTTATTGGCATTCCCAAACCATGTGATAATATGTCCCAATACCATAGGAGCATGACTCACACGATGGAGAACAACTTTGATATACAATCAGAGGATGGACCAGCTGAAAATTTAATGGTTTTCCAAACTTTCATTAATTAAAGCATTAAAAAGTAGTAAGTTTAGCTTTATCCCAAACTGTCCAAAGTATTAACTGTTTGTAAGATGTAACAGAAATTCTATTTAGATTTTTTTTATACTAATTCAATCCGCCATTTGACAACATACGCATGCAGTGATGACATGACTTGCAAATAGAGAAACAAAGAATAGTAAGAAGAATAATTTTTGGATCTTGGAATGTACTAAGTTCATGTCTTATCTGAGAGTGTTTGAACTCCTTTGTCACTCCACTGTGGCAGAGAAAAAGCCTTTCCACCAGTTAATTCTAACCTATTATTGAAAAAAAGAAACTGAGAATGATATTACTGTAGGGGCTTCATATCTTTCTGAGACATAGAACAAACTGATAATCGGATACAGTTCCACCAATTTTAGCTTGACTTTGAGGGGAACATTTGAATATATGATGTCTTGTAAGTACAAAGGTTTAACTATATTCCTGTCAATGGTGTGCCAAGCTGTCTTATTTGTCAGGCTCATTGAAATATACAATGAAGGTATTAGAATAAAAATAAAAGACCCCAGGCCACCTGAACCACTGTCTCTTTGTAAGGTGCCACATTTAGGCTTCTTACCTTTCCAGATGTATTTTGAAATGATTTTGAAGCTTAAGTGTATCCCAGAACCCCAAAAGTTCTGTGATGCTGTTAAAATCTACCAATAGAGGTATATTAATTTTTACAATTGATTCACGTAATTGCATTTGAAGTATTCTCAGAGCAGCATTATAATTATCTGACACAATTAAATGAGGAATACATTCTTGCACACAGATTTATTAAACCTTTAAAGCACTAGAAAATAGCCTCTAATATATTGTGTTGTGTAATTTCTTGTCCCACAGTCTTGGAAACCTCATCAGTTAAATCCCTGTAGAGGTACTAAATTAACTGTGGTTTACCAGTAAAGCCAACTGGTTGGGTTCCCTTCGGGACTTGGTCCCCTTCTGGCACATCTACCTCCATCTCCTCTTTGTCTAGACAACATGGTGCCATTCCACATGAGGTGAGGCACACGTGATTTAGGAGATGCCAGATATATCCTTCTGGGATATTGGTCAATCTAACAGATGGGAACAGGTTCAGACTTTTGTGCTTTATCTTTGTCTGTTTCTCCTCCTAAACACATTTGCTGCAGCAGTAGCCTTGCCCCATTAAAGGAGATGCTGATGAGACTTAAAACATCATGCTGATTTAGCGAACTGAGTGCATTAAACACTACATCACCACCACTCTGTTTGTGCAGGGCCCAGAGATTAACATACAGGGGACGCCATGGAAGCCCCTCTCGTGTGTTTGGATGAGGAGTTTGATGACCTCCGGCCATGCCGTGTGGAAGAACTAGACCACCCAGCGCTCAACCACTCCTCTTACTCCACCACCACCACCACCCTTCCCCTTGCCTCCATCACGCGCGAGGACTTCTCTGAGCTGGAGAACTTCTCTGAGATGATGAGCTTCAAGTCAATGGAAGACCTGGTCAATGAGTTTGATGAAAAGCTCAATGTCTGCTTCCACAATTACAACACCAAGACGGAGGGCCTGGCACCCATACGCAACCAGTCACACAACCAGGAGGATGAGGAGAGGCTGCAGGATGAAGAGTAAGTGACCACAGTTATAACAGTTGTGACCACAATAGTATAAAAAAACATCAGAAACCCCTTGCAATTTCAGTGGCATGTTAAAATGTATTTTCAAGTCTGCAACATGCACAACTGAGGTCTTAATAAATCTGATACTGTTCAGTCAAGGGACATACCTAAACTAGCACTGCCAGGACTCACAGTCCAAAAAGCACTTGTATCAGTACTTATGGTTTAAAAATACAAATAACTTGACATTACAAACAGCATCCTACAGTATGTTATAACAATATGAATATACAGAAAGTATCTAAAATAACTTAAGCTTCTTCAGACCTTTGTTAACAGATAATTGAACTAACTTTTTTTTTTACTGCATTGGAATATTTGAACTTTTCAGTAAAAGTCCAACATTTGGTAGCATTTGGACTGTGTGATGCACCCCTTGGGCTTCATGAATATAATAAACCGATAGAAATGACAACAAACATACTGGGATAATAAAGTACCACAGACATACTCCCAGCATAAATAATTATTCCTCTAGACCTTTATGTTAGTTACACACTCGCCTTCTCACTCTGCTGCCCATAATGTCATCACAACACATTCTCAAGGGCAAAACAGTGGCTCAGCAGTTCAGCATGTCACACATGACAAAAGCCAAAATATTTCCACACGCAGACCGCAACATCCACAACAAGCAGTCAATCAGCAGCATGACCCCACCCTCCCCAGCACCACAGTCAGACTGCATGCTGAATTATTCAATGTGCAGTGCTGTTCGCCTCAGTTGGCTCTGGCTCTGTCAGTCTGTCTCTGCCTCTCCACCAACTGACTGCCAGATCCTCCTCTCTTTGCTTGCAGGCTCTGAGGCGGAAACACACACATCCTCACACTGTGTGGATATGAATCATGCTAAGAATAGTCTGACTGTAGGTGTGAGAGGAGAGTTTTGGAAAGGAAGGATTTTTTCAACATTAAATTGATGTTAAAGCGAGTCCGTAGTGATGAATAAAGCTTTGATCATATAGCACAGAACAAGGGACTGTGGGTGGATGTGAGTTCTGCAGCACTACACTGGTCTGCATGTTATGACCAAGATACAAGCCCAAAGTCATACACTGCTTTCTTGTGGCACAAATAAGGAAACCAGTATATACATGGTGAGGTCAGATATTCACAATGTTCCCCAAATCTTCTTGAGTTTTTGTCCCACTGACAATGTCTCATCATTCCTCCTCTTTATTTAATCCCAACACTGGCAAATAACAATCCATGCTGTGATTTCCATGAAGTAAGTCTTATTCACATGTTATTTATTCACCCTAGTGGTACTTTGACATAGAAAACCATTGATAGAAACTTCAACAGTACTGATGTTAGGAACACTGAGGACCTTGTGTTGTGTTTTGGTGTATTGGAAAAATATAAAGTGATTTGTTTACAACTGGAGAGGCAGATATAATCTACATGATGTTTGGTTAACACCAGTTTGTCATACATTTTGGTCTAATCCCTGCAGTTTCCTGATTAGAAACGCAGATATAATAAAGACAGACAAGATGACGAAGAAGTATAATAAGCATAATAATAATAATAATAAACATAATAAGCATGATTTCTCTTTAGTGGCTACAGGCCAACAAGCACAGCAGGACAGCTTTCTAACATGGAGTTCCAGTTCCCGCTGGCCAGATAACCAAACTGTGTCTCTGTATTATGCATGCAGCATGTGCTGTTCATGTGTTGTTGTTGTTGTTGTTTGCACTGTGCTTATTACTGATTATACTCTCTTAAAGAGGTGGGTTTTTTTCATATCAAGTGTTCAGAGTCAGTTAAAGGAAAAGTTTGATATTTGGGGGAATAGACTCAGATAAGAAGACCAATTTCACTATTGTCCCTTATACAGTATATAAATCTACAGCCAGCAGGCTATTAACTTAGCTTCACAAAAAAAAAAAAAAAAAAAAAAAGACTGAATGATTAGCCTGGCCCATTTTTACCTTTTGATAGAGCTAGTTGTTTCCCACTGTTTCCTGTATTTATGCTAAGCTAAGCTAACTGGCTTCTGGCTGTAGCTTCATATTGAATTCACAGACAGACAGACAGACAGACAGACAGACAGACAGACAGACAGACAGACAGAGTGTTAGCGGTATTCTCATCTAACTGTTGGCAAGAAAGTAACATTTCCCAACATGTCAAACTGATGCTATAATGTTTTAGCCAGCTGTAAGTGGTAAGTTTCAATTCTAGCTTCACTATTTTTTATTAGAAGTGGTATTACTACACATTTCTCCTTTAAGATGTGATGATAGAAGTTTAGAACAGCTGCAGTATTTTATATGTATCAGCAGTGCTTTTGTGTGCTTTTGTTCTGCTAAACATGAATGCGCTTTAAAATTCAGCATCTTTCTGAATTCAAGGTTATTTCTATAGCACACTCTCATACAAACTGTTTTAAAGGGTAATAACACATCAAAACAAACAAAAGCAAGCAACCTCTCCATAAACATGGTATCTATCAAGTTTTTTCAAGGTGTAAATGACAATAGTAGTGGCAACACTATAGCAACAAATTTACTGCTGAGAATTCTTCTCTCTGATGGGGAAAATGTTTAATTTTTTAGATGGTCCATTTTATTTTGCTCCCCGTCAATGACAGCATTCCTTGTAGCTCAGTTTTCATCTTGGGTTAAGTGTATTGAAACTTTGTCCAAGTTTATGTGCTGGTGCATTCAGTCATGGCGTGCAGGCATGGCTGGTGAGGTAAGCTGTGAGCTGAATGGTGTCCACTGTGCGTCCGGGTCTGGGCAGTGCCACTGGGAGCAGGGCAACAGGCCTGAGCCAACCTCTGAGTGGAGGAGGAAAAAACACAAAGGAGACTTCTCTCCCAGTTTGATGTCATTCCTCCCTCAGACAGACACTTGCGCCGGGTTACATTCAGAGACCTCTGGTGCAATGATGTGAGGCGCTTTATTTAACTCTCTGCTAAGGATACCTTTTACTGAGTAGTAAGCTGTGTTTTTTTCTGCTGTGCATTGTTCCTCTGCAGCCTTCAGTTCTGCATATTTACCACCATCATTGACTTGCCACATTGAAATATTGACTGAGTTGCAGACTGCTGAAGACAAGATAAAATACCCCAAACTAGTGTTTAATGCTGTTATATAACTGTCTAACTACAACGTGTGTGGACACACCAGCTTAAAATAGCAGACAGCCTTTAGAGCTGAGGCCAAGATATTGTTTTGATGCTTGAGTGTTTGAGAAAGTTGAGTATTTTGAAAGTTCTCCTTGCTTGCATGTTTGTATGTCTGTGTGTTGTTTTGCAGTGTGTGGGACGCTCTAACTGATAACTACATCTCCACGTGGGACGTCCCTGCTTCGGAGGGACTCAACGGCAATCTTTCTGACAAGGAGGTACATATCACTCCACATCTTTCTATTTGGTTTAGATCTGGGAAATGTCCTATTAGATTTGTAAAACAATCAATAATGAGTAAACTCTGTTTTTTACTTAATTTGGTTTTTATGTTCTTTAGCTGCATAAACATGAACTTGATTTTCTGAGTAAAGGTGTTTTATGGTCTCTTATTCAACTTTACTGTAGCGTCCTGTTTATTCCTTATTCGGACATTCTTATCTTATATTTGGTTTACATTTACTGTATCAAAATTGTTGCATCACAAATGAGAAACATATTCTATGATCAACTGTAATGTTTATTTCCTCATTTGAGTACAATTTTATTAAGCTAAGAAGTCTGGCCCAGTGAAATATGCTTATAGCCCCAGAAAATTGCTCTCACGGTCACCTTTTCCTTTACTTCACCTTTGCAGATGAAAATGGACATGTACATTTACATTTACATGTATTTCTACTGGCTATATAATAAATGTTCACTAATGCCTGTTCTGCTAATTTACATAGGAGAAAATACTGTTTTTCAAGGTGTTAAATGGCTGTAAAAGAAAGTATCTCATATATTATTATTTCTCATTTTCGTGTGCCAAACTGAGTAGCTAACTGGTTCATTCTTTCTGAGGCTTATTCTCATGCTGACACTTGAAGACATGCTCGACCAACCTTGACTGGTCTTCCATTCAGCAGAGGTCTCCTCTCTTAATTGCCTGTCACATACAGCTGGACAGCAGGCACTTAGCAGTCTAGGCCGTGTTTTGGCTGGTCAAGGCCAGAGCAGACGTTTACACCCCAGAGGGCGAGGGTTGTTCATATTCACCTACATCCTGTCTTCAGTCGAGCTGTTGAAATTCCTTGTAATTTAAGGGTTATACCAAAACAGTCCAACAGTAAATATTTCACAAACGACAGCTCCCCTTTAGGGCAGTCAGATAAAGCAATTTTCCTTTTTTCTGTGAATACTGCATTGTTCTAACCAGGTTCTTTGTTTATTCCAAGCATACCACAAACATAAAGCACAGCCACAGTAGATTTTTCAGCAAATAGCAAATCTCTCATGAACTGCCTCACTATTATGCTGCATGAAAGCCACAGTTTACAATGGCAATGTTAACAAGCTGATGTTTAGTATGGAAATGTTTATCATATTCACATCTTAGTTTAGTATTTTACCATGCTAGCGTTTGCTAATTAGTGCTAACTGCTAAGTAGATGGGAATTAGTTTTGCAGGATTTTGTCATAAACCTTTCAAGTGTTCGACAAACTACAATTTAGGTGTGATGCTGGTGCTATATGGAATTATGGAACCATAAATGTCTGGACCAACATTGCCATCCCTTGAGACAATGTCACAGATTTCACAAATTATTATTAATTTCACTATCAAAATGACATGAAAGTCAAATATTATAGAATATATACATAATAAATAGATAAATAAATGTGGTATAAACTATTAAAAACTTTTACAAATAGAAAACTAAATAGGTTTTGTGTGTGTGTGTGTGTGTGTGTGTGTGTGTGTGTGTGTGTGTGTGTGTGTGTGTGTATGTTTAGTGACACTAAATAATATAAAAGCTTTAGAATATTTAAGAGTGGGGCTTTCGAATGAGTGCAGTGATATCTGATATCTCCCTCCTGGGCACTGGTCCCATTCTTTTGGAAAATTGGTGTGGATTTAGTTTAGTACTCTAAATGCACATAGGGAGTTTTGACTCTTGCCTCCTTTTCTCAGTAAGATACACTGTAACAACTATCTCTTTGTTGCTTGCTTCTCATGTTTGTCTCAAATTTTGCTGCAGATCCACGAAAAAGAAGAGGAGGAGATGAATGAGAAAAATGACAACGCCAACTGCCTGAATGAAGAGCCTCTCATCACAGCTGATCAGGTGTGCATATGTTTGTGACACAGAGTTTTAGATCAAACAGCAGTTTATCTCCTGCTTTTGATAATTAGAAAAAAAAGGCTGTGTAACATGAGGCATGTCTCAACATGGAGCCTGCATGTTTGATCTTTTGCCTGCCTTTTCTATCAACATGCATTTGTGTGCAATCATTTTATTTGTTGGATTTACCAAAGCATATCTTAGGTATTTGTGAAGTAGCGCCTTTTCCAGTCAGACTCATTCTTTTTCATTGGATTATGCAGGATGGGTCAAGGCCTAGTAGTGCCTTCAAAAGAAATGGTAACATTTTAAAATCAACTGCAAACATCACACACCAACCACTACAAGGAGGTCAGAATGTGGGGAAATGAGCTCAAATTTTCTAGATCTGATAAGGAAAGCAGTTAATTGAGGAATGCAGCTAACCTAGGTGGCCAAGGCATGTATAAGGGTTTATCCATCACCATCACAGAAAGATGTTATCTAAATTTCTAGCCTCATGTCTAATGATTTTATGGACCAATATAACATATTGTCTGCATAACAAAGTGAGATTAAAAACAGTAAAGGATCAAGAATAGGCCCCTGAGGAACTCCAAAGACAACCTTTGCGTGGCTACATTTGGCATTCCCATTTTGTTAGTTTCAGTCCCTTCTACCAAGGTAATCTTTACATAGATTAACAATGTGGATATGTGTGTGTATGCACTGTATTACCTTTAAGTTACAGACTATGTGTTTCTTCAGTCCTTTTTTCATACAGCCCCATTTGTTTGGAAAAGGCTCTTTATTATCTCCAGTAAAACTACTGATGTCATTTGTGACAGTGTTGGACTGCTCATATCATACTGGTACTGGAGTTTAGATAGACTCATGCCTAAATCAATTTCTTCCTTTGCCATACATTGCTGAAGCCTGTGTACACATCAGTAATGGATTAAAGTATATGTACACTTAAAAAGAAGGCTGTTGGCATTTTAGTGGCCACAATGTACATACAAATTGATGGTTAGTTTGTGTACTTACCCCTGTCTCCTAATCTCTTTCCTGTCCATCCACTTGTCTCCCTTTATCAGTGTATCTATCTTGCCTCTTACTCTCTCTCTTCTCTCTTCAAGGTCATTGAGGAGATAGTTGAGATGATGGAGAACTCTCCAGATCCTGGTGAAACTGAGGAGGAGGATGAAGAGGAGAGCAGTCGCTGCTCCTCAAGGACCAACCCCTCCCTGCTGGAGGAGATCAAACAGCTATCACAGGCCTCCAACAACAACTGCTCCTATGAAGGTAATACCTGAAATAATCCATGCTACATTTTTTTTTTTAATTAATGCAGCTTTCTGACTGACACTTGGGCAGCAGTTTTAGCAAGATTTGTTCATTTTGTCTAGGACGTGAAGAGGCTACATTCCTGCTAAAACTCTGTTCCATGTAGACTTGCTTAATTGCAATAAAATTACTTTTTTTTTTTTTCTTCTGGCCAACGAAACTGCATAGTTTGCCATCAGGGTGATCAGTCCCTCTAATATCAGTACCCTTAAGGTTACAATTAATATTTTTCCTTCAAGCATATTGCTAAACACCAATAAAATACCAAAATGAGGCCCTTCTCAAATGAGTCTCTCTAATTTTCATGTTTTCACAGTAACTTTTATTTTATTTCAACGTTAATTTGATCATTTACTTAGTGCAAGTTATGTTATGCCAGATTTATAATGGACTGGAGCTTACTATGCATACGTGACTTAAGTTAGTAACAGACTAATGTCAGCAGGTTAGCTAAAATGTGATAATACCTTTACTAAATTAACTGTAAGCCCATTTGCTAACTTTATGTAATCTGCAGTTTTTGGTGACCAAGTGTAGATTAGCCAGAGCAGGACAATGGACAAATGGGATACACTCCAGTTGTTGATTTTATGACAGCAGAAATGGTGTCATTTAAAACTATAATGCATTATTTTCAGATGACCAAGTTTGTTGCTAAAAGTTAATCAGAGGAGGATTGTAAACTCATTTAATTTCATCGGAATACGTAATATTCCCATAACATCAGCTGTAATTATCCCTGTCAGTCATTGTTTCGTACAGTACAGTTCACGTTTCCTTCGATCCAACGTGGAGGCCAGTTACGATGAGTGCATGGACACTCTGGTCAAGGACAAACATGCACAAACTGCAATATATATATATATCCATCTTATTGCAACAGAATTACTCTCATATCCAGCCCTCCAGTCATATTTTTGGATAGAGATTGGAGAGACATGCATCATTGATCATATTCACGTCAACCAACTGAGTCACCAGGACATCCTGACGTGTCAGGTTTTGATTTAATAATTCACCTGTAGTAATTCACACATTAATTTACATGATATTATTATTAGAATGATAATAATGATAGTTATTAAGTTAGATAGATAGTTCAGTCTTTTTCTTCAATCTTTGCCTTTTTCCTCATGAAACACTGTATACCATTACCTCTTCATGCCTCTAAAAATGATTCAAATGAAACAATCCCTGATTGAACTGCATACAAGTCATTAACATACAGCAGTTTATGTTTTAGCATTCTGTCTCAGGACACAAGTAAGAAAGGATACTTTTGCAAAAAATAAAACCCAACTGTCCATTTACCCCTGTTCATCTGTTCTACAGGCCTGAGCCTGATGCCCAGCTCAGCGCTAATTGAACTGCTGCATCGAGTGGAGGCTGCCATCCGTGAATACTCAGAGGAGCTGGTCAGCCAGCTGGCTCGGCGTGAAGAGCTGGAGTTTGAGAAAGAGGTGAAGAACACGTTCATCACGGCCCTGATGGAGGTGCAGAACAGGCAGAAGGAGCAACGAGACAGCAGCAAACGTCGGCGCCGGGACAAAGCCCTGAGCCTGCAGGGGGGAGGCATGGCATCTGTGAACGGAGGGAATACAGGCTCCACAGGCCCCATGGAGAAGACAGGGAGCATGCCTGTCAAGGTGAGCAGCAGGAAATGGGGCTGGCCTTGAAAGCTTGACACACCTTTAATTATTTATATCATCTAAGTGTGCCTGAGTGTGTGCCATAACTTATGCCAGACATGAGTTCTGCAAACCTGTACTTTCATCAGTGTCATCACACAGGAGTTATAGCAATTATGCCACAATGGGTCACAGTTTGTGACCTGTGTATTCAAAGCCTGATTTGTTCATGAAGCAGTCAACTTCAGTGAAATACAAGCCTACATTATGCGCACATTCATTTCCACCACTCCAGTATTCCTGATTGCTCTTTTAGATCCCATCAGAGGCATTGAAAACTGACAGTCACAAATTGCTTGACCTCAGTAAATCCAGTGGAAAACAGAATCAGCTTCTGTTAGGTATGTCTCCTCCTTTTATTTGTGTGATCCTTTGTTAAATGTGTTTGCAATGAGGAGAGAGACACACCCTGCAAACACTGCTTGATAAATACAGCACGTGTGTGGCAGAATGAGTCCATAGTAGATTTGAAATGTGTATTTCCACCTCCATCAGATTTTCCTTTAAAAGAATTTCATGTTGAGTTAAATGAGAGAAAAAATAAAACCATAGTGCCTGACAACTCTTCCTCTTTCCTCACAATGACTGTCAGCATAATGGATCTCAGGACCATTAGCCTCTAAAATATCTTCCAGGAAGGATCCTAAAGTGGAAGTGACCCGTCGTCTTCATACAATAACTGGCCAATCCAGTCTGCTCTGTGCAGAGCAACATCCTAATGGATTTTCCCTCTATACGATGCAGCAGTAGTGTTTTTATCCGGTGACTGCTGGTTACCTGAGGCTGATTTACTGAAGTAGTGTGATGGTAGAGATGGCTTAATGATGGTGATGCAATATAACATGGTTTGTATGATATGTTGAAAGGTTTGATTGTACTCTTCATCAGAGTGGTAGGTAGTCTTTCAGTTTGATGAAGGAACAAATGATGAGTAGCTTGTAATAATGGTCCGTGTGTGTGTGTGTGTGTGTGTGTGTGTGTGTGTGTGTGTGTGTGTGTGTGTGTGTGTATGTATGTGTGTGTGTGTGTGTGTGTGTGTCTTGGTATGTGTGTGACCTGCAGCGTTTCAGCATGGAGGGACTGTCTAACATCCTGCAAACAGGCATCAGACAGACATTTGGAAGCACAGGAAATGAGAAACAGGTAAGGTCAAATGTTTCCAGAAAAGGTTGAAATGTGACATGGCAGCACTGAGCTAGAAATTAAGTTTGCCCAGGCCCCTTCAGGTCACAGAGCCCAATGCAGTTCCACTGGCTGCACAGCTTATACTTAGACCATTGCCTCAGTACAATCCACACCTGAGGTCACAGACATGGTCAGCCTACTGTATGTAATTTGATCTCTGTTGATAGTGTAAGTAATACACTGCAAGAAATGTCCCTGCTTTTGGTCCATATAAATTACTTGCATATATTAATTACTTGCATTTACATTTAGTCGTGTTAAAACTTAATTGTTTTCAGTGTACAGGCTGACAGTCTATTGACTATTAAATGAAATGTTCAACATTTTGAGAAATACACTTCCTTTCATATTTCTATAAGCCCACTAAACTCAAAAAAAAAATGTCATTGTACAAAATCAGACTTGCCGTTTCCCTGAATTTCCAAACTTAAAGCTAACATAAGCTAAGTTAATCATCTCATCCCTACAACTTCAAAACAGACAGATATCAGTGTTTCCAACTAAGTCTTTGCAGGAATGCAAATAAGCATATTCCCCAAAATGTTGAACTATTACTTTAAGTTCTCAACTTGCTGTGTCAACACTAATGATAGAAAGCTGCCTCTAACTCCTGACTCTGCATGCCGATGGTGATGCGCCCAATAGCAACAGCTCTTGGAGGGCTACACCTATAGTCCTAGAGTCTGGATTCATCTTGACTGTCAAATATCGCAATTTGGTTAAACCCTCTGAATCCTCACTCTGTTTTCAGTATCTAAACACAGTTATTCCATATGAGAAGAAAGGCACCCCTCCATCTGTTGACGACCTGCAGATGCTCACAAAAAGTAAAAATCTAATCAAATCAAATCATCAAATGCTACTAATAATTACTGGGTGGGATAAAGTGTATATCCAGAGCTGATACACCTTTTCTTTCTTCCACCTAGTTCTTTATGCCATGAAGGAGGACAGTGAGAAGGTCCCTACACTGCTAACTGACTACATACTGAAGGGTAAACACACAAGTTTGAATAATTCTGCAAAGTGATTGGTGAGGAAAAACTCAGCCATTTATAAAAATGTTCCTGTTCTATTGAATGGTACACCACACAGAACAGGACCACACAATCAGAACACTGAAGATTACAGTATTTCTGTTTGATTTGAATATTTTCAAATAAAGTAAATTCATGTAAAGTTGAACTTCCTTATTTTGCTAAAAGAATCACTGCATTGACTTAGCTTTATTGAATGTGTTTTTTCTGTGGAGACTTCAAATGGTTATGCACTGTTTGTCCTCTCTAGTCTTGTGTCCTACCTAAAGCACCACCAGGCCAGAGGCCGCAGTGTGACGAAGAATACTTCCCCTGAGGGCTTTTCCAACCCTCCTCGCCTCTGGCCCAAGCTGCATGACCTCCCCTCTTTTACCATTATCAACCATGGATCCTCACCATCGACATTATTGTATTCACCTCAACTATGACTACTGCCTTTTGCTGAGCTCACCTTCTCCCATCCTACACATTAAGCTCAGGCCAGACACAAAATGGCCACCATCTGAATAGTTAAACAAGTGGGATGACCAATGTCACTTTTAAAGGACTTCACTAATGGAGCATGACATGCTATTAAATATCACTACACCACTTTGGTACAGGAATGTACAATGTTATTATTGCTTTCTCTTCCTTCTTTTTTTTACTTTACTTTACTTTACAGTTTCTCTGACAGAATTTCAATGTTGCCAAGTTTTGACACATTTTCATAAACTGACCTCTTTACCACTGGGTTGTTGATTGTTTTAATCATTGACTACATTGTAAAATACACGAAATGCCATTCTGCATCCACATGTGATCATCTCCCTGTATTGTTTCAGATGAAAACAGTGATTCATTTGAATACAAAAGCCATGCACCTTTTTCTGCCAACTTAGTACTGTAGCTCCATGTGAATGAAAAGAAACACAGGACCATTACGGGTGCAGTGCAGTGTATTACAAAGCTTTTTTTCTTTTTCTTTATGCTTCACTATCAGAATATCCAGTGCTCTTCTGACTTTTTTGAAAATTCTTTTCATTTCTATCTAAATATTTGATATAAACTCTGTTGCTGATTTTCTACTATTATTTACTGTGTCATCAGAGCAGCAGGCTTCTGTGCATTCCACCCTGTTCAGCCACATGGAGGTGTATCATTGAGTTTTCCTTGGATATATCATCCCCTGGTGAGATGAGCTCATTTCAATAAAGGCGTGCATATTTGCATATTACCATATTTATGACTTCCTTTGCGCCATGTAGGTGAATGTGACATCACTAATTACAAATTCTAATAAATATTCTACCCTACCAGAGTGTGCTTTTTCTAATTTCTTTCTTTGCCCTTTAAGTTCAGCAGGTAACATGATCAATGCTGATAAGCTGTTCGGAGAAGACTAGCAAAAGCAGCTTTACACTGATGTGTGAATGGAGTTAACTCTACATGAATTATATTTTTTGGGGGGACAACATTAGGGCTTCTGATAATTTGCCCCGCAAACAACAACTCATTGTCCAAGGGTAACAATGTGCCATGTGTAATATGACATATGTTATATTAAGATATATAGGAACACTGTTGGGCGGCACAGTGGGGCAGCAGGTAGTGCACGTGCCTCACAGCAAGAAGGTCGCCGGTTCAATCCCCGGGTCAATCCCCGGGTCGGGGATCAAACCTTTCTGTGTGATGTTTGCATGTTCTTCCCGTACATGTGTGGGTTCTCTCCGGGCACTCTAGCTTCCTCCCACAGACCAAAAACATGCTCATTAGGTTAATTGGTGACTCTAAATTGTCCGTAGGTGTGAGTGTGAGTGTGAATAGTTGTTTGTCTTTGTATGTTGCCCTGCAATCGCCTGGCAACCGGTTCAGGGTGCACCCCACCTTTCGCCTGTTGACAGCTGGGATAGGCTGCAGCACCCCCGCAACCCCGAAAAGGGATAGTCGGGTATAGAAAATTGATGGATGGATGGATGGATGGAGGAACACTGTTATTAATAATATTTGATATGGTTTTGATACAGAAACATTTAATCACCTGGGAATATACTGAACATAAAAATAAAATATGTAAACTATCAATGATGCTTCTTAAGAGATTCATACATCAGCTTGTATTTTCCCAAGTTATCTTGATTATAAGATGTTAAATATCACATGTGCCTCTGTTTCTTGAAAAGCCACATTAGCTTTAGACCAATTTCTCTCTCCATTTGCTTCATCAGAAACATGAGTTCAAATATTACAATGTGCAAAAAAATGATGTGTGTGAGGATCAAAGAGACTCTTGGCAGCCTCAGGACATCAATATGCAGTGGAGGGTTAAGCACAACATTTAGATGATAGTGTCTTTTGGAACATTAAGATTCTTCCTCCAACACTCCTCATGTCTTTTCAAGATAGAGTAAATTTGCTGCCATCTGGTGGTTGACTTAAATCTCATCATAACCTCTAGAAATATGCAACAAATCATATACTTGACCAAAATACATAAACTGCCATTTGTATTTTAAATGAATTAGGATGGCTGCCTTAGGACATGGGGCTGCACGGTGGCGCAGCAGGTAGTGCGCGTGCCTCACAGCAAGAAGGTTGCCGGTTCGATCCCCGGGTCAGACAGGGCCTTTCTGTGTGAAGTTTGCATGTTCTTCCCGTGCATGCGTGGGTTCTCTCCGGGCACTCCGGCTTCCTCCCACAGACCAAAAACATGCTCATTAGGTTAATTGATGACTCTAAATTGTCCGTAGGTGTGAGTGCGAGTGTGAATGTTTGTTTGTCCTTGCATGTGGCCCTGCAATCGGCTGGCGACCGGTTCAGGGTGTACCCTGCCTCTCGCCCATTGTAGCTGGGATAGGCTCCAGCCCCCCGCAACCCCGAAAGGGATAGGCGGTATAGATAATGGATGGATGGATGGCCTTAGGACATAAACTCCTTTTCAGTTGTGACTGTAACTACTGAAATGCAACTAAAGATTGCATTAAATACAGAATTCATAATAATGGTGGTAATAGTGCCCATTCTTTATAATGTCTATTAGAAAATGAATGTTGTTGACATACAAATTGCTCATGAAATGATGTGACAGAGCATATGAGTAATTTATTACTTTCTCCTCTATACCGGCTCATCGTGACCAGTGGAGGGCAGATGATAGCATGATTGCGCTGCAGTTTGATTTTGGCTCTATGGATACTGATTATACACTCCAGATGTTATTTCTGGTGCAATTCATGCTGCTGAATTATGTCAACCTTTTTGCTTTGTAAATGCTATGGAATCATAATCTTTTGCCTTGAATGAAGAGACTGATTCGGATTTAGAACTGATCCTAAATAAGAATGCTTTTGGGGAAAAAGGACAAACAACTAATCATTTCTCTTTTAATTGAAAATATTATACAAAGCAGTTTCCATGAACATAAATATGGAGGATACAAGTGCACATCGCACATTAATGTCCACAGTTTAGGCCTACTGTATACATGAGCACAAGTTTGGCCTCAGTAGTTATACAATCCATCATGGTTTATACATGACTGACAGTGAACAATTATTTAGTTCAGGAAACATTTACTATTTATAAACTCTGCTCACGTATTCTTATACATACACATATAATGTACTGTATAAAAATAAAGGCCTGTCTTGATTACATTTTAATGTCCATAATGTACACTTTTTAACTCACCCATTCACAAGTTAAAACAGTGAGTCTATGGACTATAACTAAAGATTCTGTAAATTCTACCCATCAAAATTATTTCCTCCCCACTTTCAACTTCCCACAGGAAGTCTTTCCATTTTGCTCTTATGTATTAAAAACAATACAAATCTCTGTCAAAGCTTTAAGATACAGCTACCACTTGTTGGCACATTTTGCTGTCAGGCTTGTATCATACAGATAACAATTATCAGAAATGGACTGTAAAGGATGCTCTTATGTTTCCCTTCAACATCATCGAGTGTCATTTTAGAACAAGGTTATTATGACATCTTGTTCACAGTGAAAAATGCAAAACAACAGACATATGTTCCAGTGTAAAGACAACACAGCAGAATAGATCGTATGATCACTATCATTATACAAGTTTTTTCTTTTCTCTTCCAAAACAAATGATATTCAAATAGGAATTTGTCTGACTTGAAAGAGGCCAGAATAAGAAAAAGATAAAGGAAAGAAAAAGAAAAAAAAGAAGAAGCCACAAATGAAAATTATATTTGGATATAAGTTTTGTTGAAATGTTTATTTCATACCACAGATCAGGTTATGTTCTTGAACTCAACCTGGTCTGTCATGATATACATGTCATACCACAAACATTTCAGATTTAATGTGCTAAGACCATTAAGTCTGTAGCCATTTACATTACTGACTCTGCAATAAAAATGTTCTGAATGTAAAAGCTAAGCTGGCATTGTTAATAAGGTCAGAATCTCAATGACTGTGAGTGAAGCAGTGTGTGAGAGAACAGTGCCTCTGAGCTGCAACTGCTCCTATCCAGAAATACTACCTGAACAAAGATGTGACAGTGTGACAAAATATAGCCAAATGTTTATTTTTTAAACTGAAACCAGCTTTTGGGCCAAAATCCAGTGCTTATCTGGTTCAGTAGCACAAAGCCAACATATATTTGATACAATCTTCACTTTTTTTTTTTCTTTTTTTTTTTTTTTATTTGCAAATGTACTCTCTCAACTTCAAGAGGAAACAGTTGGTCTTCGTCATTCTCTCATAATCGTAGATGGTACAATGGATGGAACATTCATACATTTTTGATTTAGAGAAACTCATACTGTATCTGCTTCCTGTTAACAATGCCAATGAAATGTGAAAAAACAGCCTTCAGCTTCTGGCAGTGAATCAAGATGCTTACATGTCATGTGCATTGAAACAGTTTCTGAAACAGATTTTTTACCATACTAGAAAAATCAACTACAGCACATAAAGAGAGCATGTTGAAATAATGAAGTGTTACATACTGTGGATCTTTGGTTCAGTATCCAGTGTTTTTAATCTTATCTTAATCTTAATCTTGCAGGCAGATGTATTAGCTGTATCATATGTTCCACACAGGCTGTGGCCAACAGTATGTTATGCTGTATTTCATACATTTAACAGAAAATAAATATCATATTTACAATTGAAATATTGCAGCCAACTTTAAATTATTACAACTCAAGTATGGACCCAAGTATTGGCAAAGTCATTGTACTGCAGTTCTGAATAGTGCTCAATATTATAAGAAGCTTTTGCTAATCTGCGTTTAAAGAATTGAGTCTAAGAGCATTTCATAAACTGAACCACTGACAGAAATACAGCCAAAAAGGATTAGGATACTTAATCATATATGTAATGTTGTCTTATCTTTCTGTCCATGAGTCTGCTGCAGCAATATACTCATTTATTACACTCAGTCCTCATAAACTTCCCTTTGAGCAGCATTGTCTGAACAGTACTAACATAATGTGCTTAAACCTATTTTGGTCTTGAAAATTCTTCCCTTAGGTAGTATTTTAAGTTCAGATGATGCATAAAGTACAGCAGACCTGTATAAGCCTCTTCTTAGTTAATCTGCATACATGAAAGCCCACCGTGATGATCCATTGATGTTCATTTTGTGGAATTAGTACGGGGGGGGGATAAAAAATATGATAATGTTAAAAATACCAGACAAATGTATGAAAATCATATCTGTACATAGTTTGCAATGTATACAATACAGACAGAATATAAAAATTTTGTCATAAAGATTCTTGGCGCGAAAGCAAGCATCAGTAAGTGACTTAGCTAGATAGTAATTAAAGTGTTCCCTTTCAAAAAAATCAGCAGCTGCCCCTTTTCGACAGTGTAAAGGGACAGTATTCCAGTGCAAAGCACTGTTTTGCCAGTGCTGGCAAGAGTTAGACCAGAGACCCGGCCTGGTTCTGTGCAGGCACCATGATGGGCACCCCTCCCATGCGGGTGATGTTGGAGGCTGTGACTGTGGAAGTGGGCAGCGGTGGTGGGGAGGGAGCAGCCTGGAGCTGCAGTTGAGGCTGGCTGTAGGTCTGCGGCAGCACCTGAGCCTGGGGTAGCTGGGTAAAGCGCTCTGGTCTTGGTAGGGAACTCCCATTGGTGCTGGCCTCAGAGGAGATGGGCTGTCCGTGTGGCAGGGTGGTATTGTTGTTGTAGCTGTAGTGGGTGGGGGTAGAGGCTCTGTGATGGCGAGACAGCCGGTAACCGGCTGTGCTCCCTGTGGCGGTGATGATGGAGGCAGTGTCTGATGGGGGGCGCTGGGGATACTGCTGCAGGTGGTGGTGGTGGTGGTTGTTGTGCTGGTGGGAAGGGTCTTTGTGGTGTGGGCTGGAGGCAATGGAGGACAGGGTGCCATTCTTGGAGATGATATCTGAACCCATGCCACTCTTCGCCCAGGACACACGTTTGGGAGCCTGAGCGTCCTCCCTGGAGGTGGACAGGACACAAAGTCAATTCACTGTTTACAGCACATACACAACACCTTAAAGCAGGGGTGGGCAAATTCATTCCACAAAGGGCCGTGTGGCTGCAGGTTTTTTTTTCCAACCAAGCAGCAGCACACCAGACTTGACTCATTTAATCAACTGATCTCAGTCTTCAGACATCTCATTGGTTAAACTGAGTGCTCTTGGTTGGTTGGAACAAAAACCTGCAGCCACACGGCCCTTTGTGGAATGAATTTGCCCACCCCTGCCTTAAAGCCAGACTATGTGGGTTGACATCTGAAAGACTTACAACTTACAAAAAAGTGCTTGCCACTACAGTCTTACTGGGTCTGGTATGATCAGTGGCTTATTGTGGCTAAAGTTAGCAAACTTAATAAAAAGATCCATCCATCCATTATCTATACCGCCTGCAGGGCCACATGCAAAGACAAACAAACATTCACACTCACACTCACACCTACGGACAATTTAGAGTCATCAATCAACCTAATGAGCATGTTTTTGGTCTGTGGGAGGAAGCCGGAGTACCCGGAGAGAACCCACGCATGCACGGGAAGAACATGCAAACTTCACACAGAAAGGCCCCGCCTGACCCGGGGATCGAACCGGCAGCCTTCTTGCTGTGAGGCACACGCACTACCTGCTGCGCCAGCGTGCAGCCCTAATAAAAAGATATAATTTATAAATATAGATATAATATCTAGATATATTTATAATATAAGATCTATGCTTATATCTATATATAGAGAGAGATAGACAGTGTTGTGATAGTTCATGAACTCGTTCATATTTTGGGCGAACATGAACTGAGCGTACTGTATTTCAGCCTGATGAACGTTACTGTGAACTCGTTCATTCTGGTGTCTGTGAACGGCACGCTCTCTCAGTTTAACTTCGTTCAATAGGGTGCCAGATTTCTACAGAGCCTTCCAGGTGAAAACCCGGCTAAAACACACCTTAAACAGGCCTTAATATGTAGTGGAAAAAAACACCCAATCTGGCAACACAGCCACCACTGTTGCATGGCCACATACGTCATTAAAACAAAAACCATCATGTAGGCGACAAAGCAGCATGGAGGCGTCGTATGATCATTTTAACGAGTTTTATGACAAGGTTGGTGAGGATGGTAAAAATCTTACATTTCTGTGCAAACTTTGCCTTGCTTTGCTTTCAAAAAGAAAATCCGCACTTCAGTCACATGGGGTGAAAGCTGCAGCTGCTATTAGTGTGGACTGAATGGACAGCAACAAAGCATTAGAGCAGCAATGGGGAAATGCTGTCTCCTCAATGCTAATGTAAACTGTGGTTAGATAAGGATTCAAAATTGGATATGAAGATGAAATCTGACCCATAGTTACAGTGTTAAAACCGCTAACATGATATGATGATCAGACAATAATTTTCGAAAAATAATAGCTCGCAGCAACAAATGGGAAAAAAAGAACTATGAACTAGTTCATTTTTGGGACGGTGAACTTAGTTCACAATTTTGAATTACGAGCTATGAACTAAACTACTTCATTTTAAAATTTGTTAACTGAACTTTGAACTAGTTCATGTAGAAAGTGAACTTTCCCAACACTGTAGATAGATATTATAAACGGATATTACCAAAGTAGTTCACAATATACTTGTCTTCAGCATTTATTTTCATTCTGCAGCTGTTACTTGTGGGGCCTGTGACAGCTGTTTAGTAAAAAGCACATAGTCTTGTCCTTTAAACTGTCCCTTATAGTACACATACATACTGTGCATGTATAAAGCAAACTTAGCTGTCAATTTTAAAAAAGGGGATTAACAACGGAGCCACAAACACACCCACACACACACAACCACACACTGATTGAAGTGCAGACCAGTGTTGGATTTTTTGTACATATTCTTTTTCACATGAACATGTGAAAAATAAACACCATGGGTTCTATTTTTGACTCTGCCACCAGCGCGGCGCAAAGTCATTATTTTCGTATTATTTTCGTGCACTGTGCCGGCGCATCTCCTCCCCCTTCTCATCTCAGTCCCACCCAACCCTCTTCACCAATCACAGTAGTTCCTCGCCTCACCTTTAAGAATGCCTCTGCCGAGGCGCATGGCAAGTTTCAAGGATGACTGAGCCCGTGCAGGAAACTGTCTGACGCCCAAAGTTCTCCCGGGAGGAGACTGACGTCCCTCATGTCTCATGACATCCGTTTGTATTACTTTGCACATCCGTTTGTATATACTGTTTATTTTTTCTCAGTATATATATATATATATATATATATATATATATATATATATATATATATATATATATATATATATATATATATAGTTTTGCATTCTGTTCTATATTTTGTGGTATATTTTGTTTATATATATTCTCAATACAAATATTTTGTTGTTATATTTGCTTTCTATATATATATAGTTCTCTCCCTTTTCTAATTTTATTCTAATTCTATTCTTGTAAGGAGCACTGCAACAAAAACAATTTCCCCTCTGGGATAAATAAAGGATTTCTGATTCTGATTCTGATGTCTAAATATGAGGTCCTTAGATGGTAAATCCTCGGCCTCCTCCTCATCCTCCAAAAAGCAATGATGTACTCCATCTTTGTAGATAACGTTAAGCATTACAATGCTAACATTTGTATTTGGAATGAAATGACGTGGGTAATAGCGGACAACGATCATCACTAATGTTTTTTCCATGTGTCTGTCTCTCTCTGTCTCTCGAGTGCTCTGAGATAGATGCAGTATATATGCTCTGTAGGATACCACGGCTGTTTCTGGTTGGCACAGCAACGTTAACTGATTAGTTCGCATCCCTGTTTCACCTGTGTACATTCAGTCAGGGTGAGTGACCATTACGCGTGCCGAACGCGCTTGCAATGTGGTCAGATGAGATACTGATCAAAATATAGGTCTGACTGTATGTGCTGACCCAGATAGTTGCATTGAATCGTGGCTGTTGCTAATTATTGATCGCAGTGTGCGTTCGATAACTGACCAAGCACTGCTGAAAACACAGTTAAAACCATGCTGCCATCTTGTTGACGGTGTAATATATGGCGTCATCAACCACGTTTTCAGTGGATAGCCGTTATTACCTAGCAGCCACCCATCCAGATGGGTGTCCCCCTGAAAGACTGTAGGGATACTAGAATTCACCAGGATGAACAAGTCATGTGCCGACCCGGGGAAAGTGGCATATACGTTTGTCACCAGGCAATTTGAGTCACAGATCACCAGACATCCCTGTTTCACCTGTGTACATTCGGTCAGGTTGAGTGACCATTATACGTGCCGAACACGCTTGCGATGTGGTCAGATGAGATACTGATCAAAATATATAAATTTAGGTCTGGCTGTATGTGCTGAGTCAGATAGTTGCATTGAATCGTGGCTGTTGCTAATTATTGATCGCAGTGAAATGTCAGACACTGTGGAAACCTGACTGTGAGGTGCTGACGTGAGTGCATGACTCCGGGCCATGGCCATGCGCATTGGCGCATATGACTATGAATAATTATTGTGAGTGTGTTTTTGTTGTGTTATGCTTTGTTAGAGACCACTCAGCAGCTTGCTGCACAGGTGAGCCAGTTCAGTGCGCGGGTGGCTGGCCTCGCTGTTGCGGCCCCAGCCTCTGGAGCGCAAACTCCAGTGCCAGCTCCTACTCCTGCCCCAGCCCTGGCGGACCTTAACTCCGCCTGGGCCATTCCCACCTCCAATCTGGACCTCTACTCTGGTGAGTCTGAAAAATGTTGCAGTTTCCTTTTTCAGTGTCAGCTCATTTTTTCGCAGCAGCCCCAAGCTTTTGCCACTGATCGGGGAAAGATCTATTTTATCATCGGGTTGCTCAGGGGTAAGGCTTTAACCTGGGTGGAGGCAGCGAGTGGTCGGCCGCAGTTTGTCGCCTTAACTCATGAGTCATTTGTTCAACAAGTTGCTGGGGGGGGGGGACCCAGCCGGGGGAGAGTTCCAGATGCCTGCTCACAGAGCACTCTCCGCTCCCGTCTCCCTGTCCGGGGGAGGAGCCCATGCAGTAGGGTCGCGCCCGTCTCACTCTGGCGGAAAGACTACATTGGCTGCACTGTCTGTCTTTACTGCGGGGAGGCCGCGCATAGAGTAGCTCAGTGCCCCATTCGGCCAAAAGAACCTGCCCTGCAGTAAAAGTGGGCATACTGTCGGGCTAGACCAACTCCATCAAGCCCACGCGTCCTCGTTTTGAGCTGCAGGCCACATTAACTTGTGCGAGTGGTGCTTGGCCATTACGTGTTTTAGTAGACTCTGGAGCCGAGGATTATTTCCTCGACTCCGGGTTTCCGCTTCAGGTGGGTATTCCCCTTATCCCTCTAGCCAAGGGGATAAACATAAATGCACTACACGGTAAGCTTCTCACCACCATTTCTAATCAGACTACTCCACTGCAGCTGGTCATGTCAGGTAACCATCACAAGCCGTTACACTTTAAGATTTTGTCTTCCCCATCGGCTCACCTGGTTTTGGGCCATGGAAAACAGCGTTCAATAGTCCTGTGGGCCACTTTGAGTATTTGGTGATGCTGTTTTGGGCTTACCAATGCCCCCCGCTGTTTTCCAGGCCTTAGAAATGATGTTTTGAGGGACCATCTTGACCGTTTTGTCTTTGTGTATTTAGACGACTTTAAACTTTTTTTTTTTGCACAGCCAGGATGAACATGTCTGGCGTGTGTGTCTGGTGATGCAGAGACTTCTTGAGAACAGACTATTTATCAAGGTGGAGAAGTGTGCCTTTCATCAGTCGTCTCTCCCGTTTTTAGGCAACATAATTGGTGGCACGGTTGCACGGTGGCATGGTGGCAACACTATCGCCTCACAGCTAGAAGGTCCCGGTTTGAATCCTGCTGTGGGTGCTGGTGGCGTGTCCTCCACCATGCCTTCGGTGCCTGCTGCTCGAGGAAAAAGGGGGCCTTTCTGTGTGGAGTTTGCATGTTCTCCCTGTGTTCACCTGGGGTATCCTCCATAAAAATACCCCCACTAAAAACATACAAAAAGATCACCACCTGACCAATGGTGACGAAAGTGGAACTGATCCCCGTCGACTGGCAGCCCACCGTTGCTGGTCTGCTGCGAAGAAGGGACTGACCATGGATGGGTCAAAAGCGGAGAAAGAATTTCACAAATGCATGGCATGTGCAGTTTCCCCCCCTGCATGTTGTGTGTAAAAATTGCAATGAATAAAGGGAAATCTTAATCTTAATCTTAATCTTAATCTTAATTGAAAAGGGGCAGGTCAGGGCTGTTCCGCTGAAGATGCAAGCGGTGGCCGAGTGGCCCATTCCGTCCAACCGCAAGCAGCTTCAGTGGTTCTTGGGGTTAACAAATTTTTACCGGTGCTTCATCAAAGACTTTAGCCGAGTGGTGGTGCCGCTCACCCACCTCACCTCCACCAAACTGGCGTTCACCTGGCCGGAGGAGGTGGAGCAAGCCTTCAGGACCCAAAAGACTCACTGCAGCACCGGTGCTCGTCCAGCCAGATTCCACCAGGCAGTTCGCGGTGGAGGTGGACGCCTCAGACGCTTGGGTGGGTGCGGTGTTATCCCAGCGTCTCCACCCCTGTGCCTAATTCTCCCGTAAGTTGAGCCCTGCAGAGAGGAACTACGACGCAGGGAACCGGGAACTGCTGGCAGTTAAGTTGGCGCTGGAAGAGTGGCGTCACTGGCTGGAGGCGGCCGAACAGCCGTTTGTGGTTTGGGCTGACCACAAGAATTTGTCATACATCCAGATGGCGAAGAGGCTCAATTCTTGCCAGGCTAGGTGGGCTATGTTTTTCGGTAGTTTCAACTTCACTCTAACCTACCAACCTGGTTCCTGCAACACCAAACCTGGCGCCTTGTCCCGGCAGTTCACGCTACTGGAGCTTGACGCTGAGGAACAGCCTGAAACCATTCTGCCCATGGACCGGGTGGTGGCTGCTTTCTCCTGGGACGTGGGGGCCGTGGTGCGCGACGCTCTGCAGGTGGAACCGGACCCCGGCGGCAGCCCTCCCCACACCCTCTTCGGCCCGGCGGGAGCGTGGTCTCAGGTTCTGCAGTGGGGACACACGTCCAAGTTGGCTTGCCATCCCGGCTCGGCCCAACGCTGTCCTTCCTCTGGAGGAAATTCTGGTGGCCGGCCATGGAGATGGACGTCTGGGAGTTTGTCGCGGTGTGCGCTGTGTGTGCCCGGGGCAAGGCGTCGCACTGGGCTCCCTCTGGTCTCCTCCACCCCCTCCCAGTTCCCCAACGCCCGTGGTCTCACATTGCAGTGGACTTCATTACGGGACTGCCGCGGTCCATGGTTGAAAGGTAATGACACTATTCTCACCATAGTGGACCGATTCTCTAAATCGGTTAAGTTTGTGGCTTTGTCTGGGTTACCATCAGCTAGAGAAATGGCCAAACAGTTAGTCCAACAGACAGAGGCCCACAGTTTGTCTCTCAGGTCTGGAGATGTTTCTGTGCTGCTCTCAGTGCATCTGCCAGTCTCTCCTCAGACTACCACCCGCAGACCAACAGGCAGACAGAGAGGGCCAACCAAGACCTGGAAGCCACACTGCGCTGCGTGGCTGCACAGAATCCCTCCGACTGGGTGGAGCACCTCCCGTGAGTATGCCCACAATGCCATGACCTCCTTGGCCACCAACCTCTCTCCATTTCAGGCGGCATTGGGGTTCCAGTGGCTGCTCTTCCCCAAGCAGGAGGGTCGTATCGCGGTACCGTTAGTCCAGGAGCATCTGCGTCGGTGCCGGCAGGTGTGGAGGGACACGAGGGTGGCCCTACTACGCACAGCCGATGCTAACAAGAGGGTGGCGGATAGGCAGTGCACTCCGGTGCCCATAATTCTGTAAGTTGGCTCCTTGGTTCATTGGACTGTTTCCTATTGACAGAATTATTTCCCCCACGGCTGTGCGGTTAAAGCTCCCAGCGGCCATGAAGATTCACCCAACTTTTCATGTCTCCCAGCTGAAACCTGTTGCCTCCAGCCGGTTGTGAGTCTACATATGAGTCCTAAATACCACCTCAGCTCACAACTGAATAATCTGGCCAAATATGGACTCAGCAGACTCAGACCAAATTCACCAAGTCCTTAGCAATCACGGTGCTGCAGTAAGAACGTCACAAACAACTGTTGAGAGAGGTGATGGGCACCCTCCAGGACTTGACTACCAGTGTGAGTCTCATTAACACCCACTTATCCCTGCTCTCTCTCCTCAGATGACGTTTCCATTGGTTTCGGCTTCCCAAAACTATCCGGTGCAGCCCACTGCCTATTCTGCCTCACCATCACTGTCCAAAGAGCCCTTTGTACTTCCTCCCAAGCATTATGTTGGGGACCCGGTGTCCTGTAGCCGTTTTTTGCAACAGTGTTCTTTAGGTTTTGATCAACAGCCGGTCAGTTATTGCAGTGACCGTGCTAAGATTTTGTAATTAATTTATTAAGAGGGAAAGCGGACAGTGGGCGACAGCTCTGTGGGAGAGTAAATCATGGGTTTTAAATTCTTTTGATAGCTTTAGTTCTGAACTCCGCAAGGTTTTTGATCATCCCGTGCGTGATCAGGAGGGGGCGAAGCAGCTGCTGTCTATCCATCATGGCGCTGCTTCGGCTGGCTCTTTCTCCCAGGATTTTCATATCTTAGTTGCTCGAGGATCTTGTTTCTTTGGTCATCAGACTAGACAATAGCCTTCCATGCTGCTCACAGAAAACTCTCTCCTAACCATTCATCTGAGTTTCTGGAAACCCCTGTTGTTACAATAAATGGTTACCAGTCACTCCGCTTCTGAGTCTGTATTTGAGTCCTAAATACCACCTCAGCTCACAACAAATATATTTATTTCAGTTCATTTATTTTTATTTCATTGTTATGCCAGACTTAAGGTCATGCCATATGGAATTGCAGGAGACCACCATTTTACAAAACATACATCTTCCAGTAGTACAGATAGTGATAAAATAAATAAATAAATAAATAAATGAAATGAATTGCTACAATATAAAATACTTTGATATACTCTTTCAAAAAACATATTTGAAATAATAAGTTTCAAATGAACTCTACATTGAAAAGAACTGCTACAAAGCTGCAGTTTATGTTGATAAACAGCTGCTTCCCTCGTCTCCTTGGCTTTTTAGCTAACTAAATTAACTAAAATAAACTTGCTAATCTAATTTATTCATACGTGTACAGCCAAATCAATGTTTATGCATATCAGTTCTCATATCAGCACATTGAAAAATTTTTTTTTGATCAGCTCATCTAAACCAAAAAAGGTTCTGGGTGAAGCGTGAGCGCCTTCATGTAAACACCTGTCAGTGCCAGTGATTCTGGCTACCTGGAGGTCAGCCACTTGAACTCACTTGATTTCATTAGCCATGTCATCCTCATTGTCTCTCCGCCTCTTCACCAGAAAAACGAGGCAGAGGAGGAGGAGGAAGATGAAGCCCACCACTGAGCCCACTGTGGCGCCGACAATCATCCCCACATTAGTGGCTAAAGGAAGAATCATTGGACACATAATGATTATATGTCACCAAAGCACATACTGTATGTCGACATATTCTACATATTGTTTTTGGGAATGTTTTTTCTGTTAAACAAATGTTGTAAATGAGTATGGAAACATGCAAATACAGACTTAACAAGAGATAACAAAATTTGCTAATTGTATGTACAATGGTTGATTATGTTGTTGTGTGCTACATACAGGTGACGATCTCCAGGTTGATGAAGCAGGTCTCTGATCCGGCTGAGTTGCTGGCTGTGCACACATATTTCCCTGACATGTTGCTGCTCAGGTTGCTCAGCTTCAGAGTGCCGGTCTTTTCATCTAAAACAGCACGGAACATGGAGGTTTACAGTCAAGCATGCATACATATTATTCCATGTGTATTTGCATGCACATGGACATACATGCACACATGTCAACACAAAATCAGACCGCAAATGCACCCTTGCTTTGACATATTACACATTTATTCAAATTCTACTCGTCAGATGATAATTAATATTTAATTTTTTAAAAAGTGTTGGTTGTAATGTAGTATAGACAAGACAAGAAAACTCAGTGAGGAGTCAGTCCACTAACAGCCCAACATCCAATTTTGTCAACTGTGGAAAATATTATGGCTGAATATAGTATTCCTTGCTTTCCTTAAAGCTAATAGTTTTGTGTTTACAATGCTGCATGAAAATAAAATTTAATGTGAACTTTGCAATTGATTATGCAAAATAGAATTCATGAAGGAGATTTGTTACATTATTAAACACTGCATAAAAAAATAAAGCAGGGTGAAGCTTTGGAACAACCAAACTTTGGAACAACCAAACTGGGGAAAAACGTTGATTAATTTCTTTGCAGAGAATTCAACATGAATATCAATACCACTCTCATATCTATTGTTTAATTTTGAAGCTATAGCCAGGAGGCTATAAGCTTAGCTTAGCATAAAGACTGGAAGCAAGTGGAAACTACTAGCCTGGCCCTGTCCAAATGGTAAAAAAATGAAAAGAAAATGCTCATCTAAATTTCAGCAAGAACGTGAAAAAACTCAACTAGTCCTTTAAAATGAACCTTTCTTTTAAAGATGAATGCACCAAATCAGGAAAAAGTATCTTGTTGTAAAACAGCACCACCATCATCACATCATCTAAAATCAAAAAGTAGGTTCCAGGAAGCTTCCAGAAACCTGACTGGGGGTAATATAATTAGCAATCTAAATGAGTATGGTGTTTCAGCGTAAAACATACTGTTTCTTATTAGTCCCCTAAGCAACAGTATGTTTTGATCTGAATCGTTTGAAGAATGTTGAAAAACTGTCATTAGATTGGCCCTGATGCCCAAAGTTTTCTGCTGATATGAATAAATAAGTTTGTGGGACACTTGCTCTACTAATATTACTGTTGCTGAAATGTATACCGGATGTCATTCTGTGTTCAGCAACTCCAGCAACACTAGCAAGTACATAAATCTTACTTGTCAGTGAATAATAATAATCAGTTACTCACTGAGCATGGGTGAGAAGAAGACCTCAGAGGTGGGACTGGTTTTCCTCCACTTGTATAGAGGAATGGGCTTCCCAGAGCTGGATTTGCAGCTCAGAGTCACATTTCCCTTCAGCACTGGCTTCCCTGATAGGGAGCACTTGGGAACAGCAGGAGGGACTGAGACAAGAGGATTACAAAATGTTTATTTTGTTAGATGATACAACATTATATATGTAATTCAATCTTTCTCAGTCTAGTTTTCAATGTAGGAAAAACAGTGTAACTATAGTGCAGGAAAGACAAAGTAAATGTGTTGTTTTTTTCAAGCGGGATCTGTTTCTTACCCTTCACATCCAGACTAAGCTCAGCAGTGAGGCCAGGATCATCAGGAATGATGATCTGGCAGAAATAGCGTCCTGAGTCAGACTCTTGGGTGTTGTTGATGTACAGTGACACATCGCGTGAGGGCATGCTGGTGGTGAAACCAACGCGGCCCTTAAACTGGGAGCTTCCCACACTCATGGAGCCTTTGGTGTAGGAGATGATCTGGACAAGACAACAGAAAGCCAATGTCAGACAGAATGAAACAGGAAACACAAGAAGCTTATGAGCACACAGTTTAAGAACAAATATTTGTCCATTTGGCCAGATGAACCAGCTTCATTGACATCCATGTTAATATGATTATATATTGTTATCCTGGGTCAAACGCATCAGAGGGAATTTTAATCCTGACATCTCTTGCCCAGAAAATTGTAATTGTCTGGCCTTTGTCGAACATTTGGTGAAATGCATTACAGAGTAAACCTAGTAACATGCAACACAATTGGTACTCCACAGACAAATCTTCTCATACAATCATGTAATTCACATTTGTCTCTCATTTCCATCAACCTATGCTTTAAAAGTCTTGAACTGTGTTACCAGTTTTGGGTTGGATTTTTCCTAAATGGAATGTGACACAATGAGACATGTTGTGGACCGAAGAGCAAAAGCAACAATGAAAATCTCCAGCTAACAAGTATTGTTTGTGTATCCAGAGCCTGATATATCTTCTTCCTCTGTGCCATAGAGCTCCATTGTTGTCCCAAAACTATTAAAAACAGATCGGTGAGCCAAAATGTTACACTGGGTGACATGCTCCTTCCTGCCCATGTACACACACATTGTAATACATACAATGCCCGCTACTGGAAATGATATTTTAGAATAATTCATCATTTTGCTGAAAGCAATAACACAGCTGTTTTTGGAAATCATTTAGCCAATGAATGAATATTATATGATGCATAAATGTATACTAGGGCTGCACGGTGGCGCAGCAGGTAGTGCGCGTGCCTCACAGCAAGAAGGTCGCAGGTTCGACTCCCGGGTCGGGCCTTTCTGTGTGAAGTTTGCATGTTCTTCCCGTGCATGCGTGGGTTTTCTCCAGGCACTCCGGCTTCCTCCCACAGACCAAAAACATGCTCATTAGGTTAATTGGTGACTCTAAATTGCCCCTAGGTGTGAGTGCAAGTGTGAATGGTTGTGTGTATGTGCCCTGCGATCGGCTGGTGACCGGTCCAGGTTGTACCCCGCCTCTTGCCCGTTGACAGCCGAGATAGGCTCCGGCCCCCCCGCGACCCCAAAAGGGATAAGCGGCATAGAAATTGGATGGATGGATAAATGTATACTATGACCATTTGAAGAATCTGGGAGTTATCTTTGACCAAGACATGTCCTTTCACTCCCATGTAAAACAAATTTCAAGGACAGCCTTTTTTCACCTACGTAATATCGCAAAAATCAGGCATATTTTGTCTCAAAATGATGCAGAAAAACTAGTCCATGCATTCGTAACTTCCAGGCTGGATTATTGCAATTCTTTACTATCAGGCTGCCCAAATTCATTGCTGAATATTCTCCAGTTGCTCCAGAACGCTGCAGCACGTGTTCTGACAAAAACCAGGAAGAGAGATCATATTTCTCCAATACTCGCCACTTTGCACTGGCTCCCTGTAAAGTTTAGAATAGAGTTTAAAATTCTCCTCCTTACTTACAAAGCCATAAATGGCCAGGCACCTTCTTATCTTAAAGAGCTCATAGTACCTTATTGCCCTACTCGAACACTGCGTTCCCAGAATGCAGGTCTACTTACGGTTCCTAAAGTCTGAAAAAGCAGAACAGGAGTCAGAGCATTTAGCTATCAAGCTCCTCTCCTGTGGAACCATCTTCCAGTCTTTGTCCGGGAGGCAGACACTGTCTCTACATTTAAGAGTAGGCTTAAAACTTTCCTTTTTGATAAAGCTTATAGTTAGGGCTGGCTCAGGCTGGTCCTGGACCAGCCCCTAGTTATGCTGCTATAGGATTAGACTGTCGGGGGACATCCAAAGATACAGCGAGCTCCTCTGTCCTTCTGTCTCTCTCCATCCACACGCTCTCATGTCCTACCACGGCGTGTTACTAACTTAGCTCCTTCCCCGGAGTCTCTGTACTTTGTCGTCTTGCAGGTTCCCATGGACAGTGGCTGAATCTGGATTGTGGATTACAGTGGCGTCTCCTGCCTTGGCCCTGCCTGATCTGTATCTGTAGATAAAAGAGCTTGGTCTGTACCAGCTCTATATGGAAAGTGTCCTGAGACAACTTCTGTTGTGATTTGGCGCTATACAAATAAAATTGAATTGAATTGAATTGAATTGAATTGAATTGAATTGAATTGAATTGAATTGAATTGAATTGAATTGAATTGAATTTTTTAAAGACGACATGGCAGGAAGTCAGAATGCGCTGAGAGATGGACAAACTCATTGTTGGTTTTGGTGGCAATAAGTAGAAGATATTGCTGCCTTATCCTTTAGGTTGAATGAAAGAAGGATAGAAGGGGTGAGGAAACACCATAGTTTGGGGGCAATTACTGACAATGCCATAACATGTAATCTTGAATCTAGAACTGACTATGAGCTTTTAGACAAAGGATCTCAGGCCATGACAGTGTGGTCACTGTTACTATAAGTGTCAGGGTATGGAGGCCGATTAGAGATGTGACAGAAAAAACACCCCTATGATGTACAGTGAAAGCAGGAAAAAACAAGACTGGACTTTTTTTTTTTTTTTTTAAATTTCCAAATTTCAACTAACTAGTTGTGATTGTCTCACATTCGTTGCTGGACTGCACAGCATGCAGAAGGCTATGCATCACTATAACACACACATGGAATTCTCTAAAGAGACTGTGGCATCTAGGTTTGGCTTTGAGGTAGGAAGAGATCTTTTGATTTTTTGATCTTTTGATTCATCTTTTTGGCTACAAATGACAGAAAAGCAGATTGAAACACTGGATGGCTGTCCAGCATATGAAAAAAGCTTCTCTTTTAATCAACTGTGTCTTTCCCAGTCCTCTGTTCCCCTGTTTTCTTTTTGATTGTCATCCTCTTCTGGGTCGTCCATCTGTACAGCCCAATAATCTGACCTAGGCAGATATGTAAACTGAGCCACGGTCAGGTCTCTAGATAATGTTTAAAAAATAATGCAGGGTTGAAGAGGAGTTGATCAGCTGGGCTTGTTATGCAAATCCCCCCTGCTTCATTTCATGTTTTACTGCAACAGTGATTTTATAACTAATCTGATTTGGAAAAACATGTTTATTTAATTAAGATAATCGTGTTGTGTTATCTTAACACAGAAACAAACACAGAAAAACACACATGTTACAGTATTGTGCATCAAGGCAGTAAAGAAATAATACATTCCTTGTATGAAGCTTTAAGCCATTTCTGTCTTGGATTAATTTCTAAGGGTTTACAAAGAAAGAGCTTTGCCAGATTAACAGTACACAAACATCCTTTCAAACTGTAATCCACATATTATAGCCACAGAAGGCAAAGTGAAAAGTTTCTGTTCCGCACGGTCTTCCATTTGCTTCCTTACCAGCTGGGTGTTGTTAGAGACAAAGTTCCAGAGGATGGTGTTGGTACTCAAGTCACTGCCTGGCTCTGGGCTGTATGAAGCCCTCAGCACAACCATCTGACCCTTGATCACATCCATACTGGTTTGGGGCATCAGGATTTGGGCCCATATGCCTGGATGGAGGAAGGAAGAAGGGTCAGTGTGTCAGTGTGATCCCTCTGCAAAACTTATCAGGTTTCCATCCAGTGGTGATGTGCCATGAATGATAATGGCATCCATATCCAAAATTTTTACTAAGCATTGAAACTCTTGCAATAATATCATAAGAACACATAGTAAATATAAATATAGTAAAATAAAACTATATAAACTAAATAAAACTCATTGGTAAGAATTTTCAGCAGCATTTCATAGGTATTTAGAGGAAAACACAGAAACATTTTGAAAGTCTGTTTTCATCATAAAAATCAGTACAAATGCTGTTCCCACCAACCAAAGCTGGGAAAATATCCATGCAGGTGAGTGTATGTGCAAGTTAAGTCTTCATAATTCTACAGTACACAATTTCTGGAGTAATGTTTGTCAGATCAGTCAGTCAAGCAGCAGTCCACAACAACAAGAAGACAATCTGCCAGTCAGCACGCCCACAGAGCTTTCCATTTTTCATCTCAAAAAGATTTGATCTAAGGGAATTATGTTGCACTACATGTGATGTTGATATGAGAGCCAACAAAAAAAGGGAAAAAAAGAAGAAAAAAGTGGGGGAAAATGCAGAAGTGCAGTGATTCTCTGGAAGAAGACCACAGGCACAGTTCAAATTATAGTGATGTTGCCTGGTATCATCTTCTTGATGCAATCTTCATCATCACAGGTCATTACTGGATGATCACAGAAACCAGTAAGGAATGAGTCTTCTTGCAAAGTATCCCTAATACCTTGAACATTTAGTTCATTATTACATTCAGTAGTTCAATTCAACATTAAAATATGAGCTAAATAAAACAAATTACAAATAACAAGCTTGTGAATTCAAAGTAAAGTGGCAAAGAAAGATGACAGAGTTGATTTTTCTGGAGCAGCCTGAAATTTAGTACTGTAGTCAAGGGCTCAATGGCAGAGTAAACTGTAGTGTTCATTATGGCCAGAGAGGGGCAGCAGAGAGCCAAAACACATCTCCCAAAACACAAAAGAAAAATAAAGAAGTATCCTATCTGCAGGTTTATATTTACACATTTATGCTGTAAAGTATTTTATAGATGACATCCACTTTAAAATCATTCAAGGTGTCACCTGTGACAGTGTTTGTTCATGCTCTGTGGCTAACTGTGCTTAATTTATGTTTAGAGTAATGAAAGGTTTTGACATTGTCTCAGATGAATGCCATTCCCTCCTTTGGTGGACAAATGATTTTGATATGTTGCATGTTATTAGTCAACAGAAAGTCTACATCTGCCCTTTTACTTCTCTGTCCATCCCAGCAATCACAGCGGAGACAATCAAATAGAGACAGTATAAAAGATGATGGTCACACACACACACACACACACACACACACACACACACACACACACACACACACACACACACACACTGTGTTTATATCACTTGTGGGGACATTACATAGACTTACATTCATTTCCTGGAGCCTTACCATAACCATAACCATAACCACTATTTGCCTATTCCTAACCCTGTACCTACCCTAACCTTACCTAACCCGTAACCCTATCCTCAGTCTGCACCCTAAAATTTAATGATTTACATTAAGGGGACCTGTATTTTGTCCCCATAAGGGAGGTCAGTCCCCACAATGTGACTGCCTTTCACCTGGTCCTCTTTTTCTCTCTCATCTCTAACCTTTCCACCTCTCCTTTAGACACGATTTCTCTTTGTCTTTCAAAATCTTCTCCTTAAATAGTATTCCTTCTCCAACACTGAGAAAACATGTACCAGAGTCAATTTTGTTCAGTCTCACTCAGTGCTTATGTGTGCAATTTTTATGTGTGTGTTGTGTGTATAAACACAACCTTCATGTGAATACTAATACAAAAAGATGGAAATCTAGCTAATGACATCCATTTTCACCCACAATACTGCACTCCAAAAATAGTGACTTTAAAGCAACACCTTTTTACACAATAATGTAACATGCATACTGTATTAGCCTATACGTCACTGTAATGCAACAGGGAAAATCAAGTCTTGCTTAGCATTGATTAGGTGTAACAGTTGTCACTAACGACTAAGAACTAAGAATATTTCTTCATGCACAGGAAGTGATGCAATGAAATGTAAATGCAAAGTCCAATTCAAAAGTGTGAAGTAGTCCTCTGTCCAGACTCATCAGTGATAGCTGAACCTCTTCACTACCTCTGCACCAGCTGGACACTACAAAGAAGAAACTTGGTCTACTGATGTCATGGTACATGACAGCTGGGTATTGAAGGCCCCAGTTTTCAAAGAGTTGCCACAGGCTTGCTGCTGTTTGGGGCAACTTGCAAACTTGCAGTGCTTCTTTAAAGTCCCAATGAAAATACATTTTAGAAGTGTCCTGCTTCCTTAATCTGTGCTTTTCTCTGAAACAGAAGGGTGATAACAGTGAAAACAGTGAACCAGACATCTTGTTTGCTTGGAGAAAACAATCTTAGCTCAAGATGGTTTACTTTGGAGTTGAAATTAAAACTATAACAATGCACCACGTAAAGAGATCTCTACCTGGAGTAGGTTGAGGTATCAGTTTCTCTGTCGCTGTGGAGATGGGTGGAGCTGATTAAGTGACCATGGTAAGAAAGAGTGTGTATGCTCCACTCCTCTATAAATGTTGTTTCTAATAAAGGGTCATGCCAATGAAGACTTTACAATATGGAGAGAGGTGAGGAAGGAGATGAGTGAAAAAAGATGAACAGCAGAAGAAGGAAATGTGCTGAAAAGAAGGAAAAAGGAAGGACAAGAGATGGCAAACAAGAAGAGATTAATTGTGTCAATCGGTCTTTAGACACTAAGCAGATTTGTTGTAGCAGTGAGAAGGAGTGAGATGGATCAGTGGACATGTACAGTAGAGATGATGGAGAGAAGCTTAAACATAGACATAAGGAATCACTGTGGTGCAGCTCTCTGATGATTGCAGAGAGCCTGCAAAAGATTCCATTGAGAGGCTGCTGAAGTCTCAGAGAGACATATGGATGGATGGATGGATGGATGGATGGATGGATGGATGGATGGATGGATGGACTAATATAAAATCAGAATATCTAGGACAAGGATGCTATGACAGGCAACACAAGACAATCATAGACCTACATTCTGAAAGCAATAGCGAGTGGGACTTGAATGTTTGGACTGTAATTAGTATGTAATTCTACATTAGTAACGTACAGCAAGAATTGACATTTTGGAAAATACATATTTCTGTCCATGGGTAACAAAATGACTACCGGCAGCTAGCAAATTAATAGAGGTGATGGTTTTAGGGGAATTATGTATGTGCCAGACTATATCATGACCCGCTACCTGTGTTTGAGCTAAGGTGAACTAGCCATATCTTGGCTGTAGCTTGAAGTGTAATGGTGCCATCAATATTCTCATGTAATTCTTGGCAAGAAAGCAAATAAACATGCTTCCCAAAAATGTTGAAATATTGTTTTAATTCTCTTTAGAGGGATTTTAGATTCAGTTCAGTTATAGGTGCTAAACCCAACTTGTGTATATAGTGCTTAAGAAAATACAGTATTTTGTTCAATAACTGCAATTTGTAACCTGTAGTGTGCATGCAAGACTTCCCAGCAGGGCTCATCCACACACCAACATTTCATTGGGGAAAATGGGCCAAATCTTCAGCTCCTCATTAGTGTAGATGGACTGCTCTTCGTGATTTAGCCTGATCAGACGAGCACATTTTTTCCTTCAAAATCTTGCCAAGTGCTGCTTTAAGAAGATTTCCTGACAGAAATCCTTGCTGATTCCAATGAGAGTGCATCCCACCAAAAGAAAAGCTGAATGAAGGTATGGAGAGATGGAAAATGAAGGAACAAAAAGAGAAATGAAAAAGGCCACAGGGATCACATTCTGAACATTCACTCTTCATTCTTAATTTGGTCAGTGAGTGAGGCTTAATCTTTCCCACTGTGGCAGGTCTGAAATTCACTCTACATACTTCATGACGACTGGCTTTAAATATTCCATGGTGACTGACGGCTGGGCAGATGGGAGTGATTTCATTCAGTGTGAAGAGAATGAAGGGAATGATTAGGTCTGGGTGGGTCTCATTGAAGGTAATGGGGGAATTTCACTAAGTCTGATTTCAGGTGTTTGATTATTAGGTGGACATGCTCGTATTCATCTTTTTGCCTTTTATTACAATTTATGTGGGGTCAACCCTTCAGGAGGTGGGTATTTGGATCCAAGCAGTAGTTCCCAAACTTTTTTGACCACATCACATTTTAACATAATATTATCGATGTCAGGACCATAGGACCTGCTCCTTCTCTAGAAGGAGCAACTTCTTATTTTCAGGTGATCATGCACTAATGAAAACATAAATATGGATATTTAATTTCTCTCAATAAATACACCTAAATCCTAAACACTGACCCTTTAAGTAACTTTAATTTTAATGCTAACTTCTCTCTTAGCTGTATTACATTTTGTGACTTTAAACAACCCCAATTCCAAAAAAGTGTGAACACTGTGTCAACCATAAATAAAACTGAATCACTCACTGATCATTTTTGACATACACTCAATTGAAAACAATACAAAGACAATATAATTAATGTTTGACCTATCCATCATTGATTTTTATAAATACATGCTTATTCTGAATTTGATGCAGCAACACATTTCAAACAAGTTGGGACAGGAGCAGCAGAAGACTGAGTAAGTTGGGGAATGCTCCAAAAACACCTTTTTTTTTTTTTTTTTTAGAACATTCCACAGGTAAACAGGTGATTGGGTATAAAGGAGCATTCTAAAATGGCTCAGTCATTCACAAGCAAGGATGGAGCGAGGTACTACAGAAATGAAACAGTTCTCTTTAACAGACCAGGACATCACAAATAATTCCACTGTGACTTTAATGCTAAGGCTTTCCTGGTAGCAAAACAATGAGATTGGCTCACAATGGACTAATGTCTCTTTTAATCAGAGCAACAATAAAATCAGACCAAATCAGCCACTCATTACTCATGCATCAGTATGTGTTGAAGTCAGTCTCCTAGAAAAACAAGCACAGTCTCAATCACGTGTATGCATTTCTGATGAGTTTCATGAGCCAATATATCAGTGCTGAAAAAGATCAGATGACACTGTCATCTAACTGCTTGGTTGAGTGTATGAACCTCAGAGCCAAGTGTATATTGAACACATGAGTGAGCACTGTGGAAGCCCAACAGAGCCAGTTCTCTCCCTTGATCAAAATCTCAAAGTCTGCTGTGCGTGTTTCTGTATGTGCAAATCACCTAATTACAGGAAAGACTCCAGATTCAGCATGTTTACTTCTACAGGCCTCACTGTAGATAAAGTAGAAGCCAAGCAATTTGTTGAGGGGGATCTTAACTAGTGTCTTTCATGCTAAAACGATGGGTGGAGTGGCCGGTGACTTCCTCTGAGAGCGTTTTCGGCTACTTTGAGTAAACTGAGGGAGGTGGAGAAATAGATGAATTATGAGATTATGCCATTTGCAATTATGCCATTGGTAAGATGTTGCTAAATTTCTTGCATCCTAATTTCAAAAACATCAGTTCATAATGTTATATGTGAAGAAGGAGCAACGGTACTTCAACCTCATTAAAGAATCAGTGTAAAGAGACAAGAGTATGATAGCATAAGAACAAGAGTGATAAAAGGCAGAGGAGAAAATGGGAGATATAATCTGGATGATCAGTAGTGAGAAGTAGTTCAGTGATGCAAAGATGTCCCCATGGACTCCACCCTCTGGAGGCTGGGTGGAGAGGTGATGCTATGCTCTCTGATGGAGATAATCTACTGAACAAACTCATGAAACAACAGATCTGACTTTGTATTGGTGGTTCCTCTGTCCTCAAAGTAGAGGAAAATATGTCTGAGTACATATCAGGAGTTGGTTCAAATAACAAAGGCATGCCGTATTCTTAATATATAGATGAACTTTGCATGTAGCAGTTTTATGTTTGCTTTTAAGTCAAGAGGCTAAGAATACTCAGACAGAGGGAAAAGGAAAAGGTCTCAGAAATTTGCCTCATCAGTGAGCTGCAGCTCTACTTCAATTCTTGGAAGTAGACTATAGACTAAATGTAATGCTAATTGGGTGGCACTGTGGCTCAAGTGGTAACACTGTCACCTCACAGCTAGAAGGTCCCGGTTCGAATTTCGCTGTGTGCGCTGGTGGCGTGTCCTCCACCATGCCTTCGGTGCCTGCTGCTTGAGGAAAAAGGGTGGAGTTTGCGTGTTCTCCCTGTGTTCATCTGGGGTTTCCTCCTTAAATAACCCCCACTAAAAACATGCAAGAAGATGACCACCTGACCAATGCTGACGAAAAGGAAGCTCACCACTCCTAGTCTGCCGCAGAGGAACGACGGACCAAGATGGGTCAAAAGCAGATAATTAATTACACAAAAAGCATGGCGTGTGCATGTAGTGTGTGTGATAAATAAAGTACAGTTTCTTCTTCTTTCTAATAATAAATACTCAAAAATAATTTGTTTTTCTCAACAGCTACACACAACTGTTACCATGTTCTAGTGTCCTGATTAAGGCAGTAGATTAGGGTGTACCACAATGTTTGTGTATTTTACAAAAATATCAGCTACAGACTGCTTCAGATATTTCTACTCCATAAGTCTATGTAGAAGTATAGCTTCTCACAACATACAGTATATAAAACAACTTGCTTTTTGAAGCATGCAACTAAATTAATCAAATAATAAACCATGACTTGTATGTGAACAGTCCTTTTAAAAAAACAAATCTAAGCTGAGTTTAAATAAAAGCTTTGTGACTGTTAATAGTTGGAGTGGAAATGAATAGTGGAGATAGAACAGGAGATTTTAAGAATACAAGAGTATTACAGAATTATCTCTGTCTGTCTGTCATCTAACTTCAGCTCTTCAGTTCCTCTCTACTGTCAAGTCTTTAGTAAAAAGAACAACTGTGTCCAGCAGTCAAGCTTTATTCCACACTGCACAACCAATCAGGTGAAAACTGATGAAAAGTTACTGAGAATTAACCAGCTTTTTCTGTTAGTTTACATTTTGTCAAATCAGCATCTTGGAAGGTTCTGCTGCTTTGGCTGCTAGCAGTTCCTGTTCAGTTCACGGCTAGTTCACCTAGATTACTTTGATTCTGAAGAAAAAGTCTGAATCTGATGATTATGAGAAAAGAGCTAAGTTATAAGGAATACCTTTTTGATATAACTTCCAACCAGAGGACATCAGAGATTCTTGGAGCTCTGCTGCAGTAGCAGTATGTGTTGTGCATTAGTTAAGCATGCACATTGACATAAATCTCTCTTCTATTCAGTACTGAATTATTAAGTCACACACCTAACATCACACATTCACAGCCAGATGCTTTCACTTCAACCATTTACCTCTATTGTGTAAAAAGTATGCAAGTACAGTGCATGAATATTTCATAACACTCATTAAGTGCAAACTAAGCAACAAAAACTGTCTATAGATGATTAAATTAACAGATAAATAAGACAGACAATATATAAAACAAGCTAGGTATACTTACGGAAATACTTTCATTTGGTTACAAGCCTCAAAAAAAGGTTGAATAAATACAAGCAAAGTTTTTCAATGGGAATTGCACCATTTAGTGGAGTTATCTGAATTATTCTACCTTGTTTCAAAAATTTGACACTCAAAAAAATGACTGAATTTAAGTGTAGTGCAGGTTAAGTCCACTGAGGTCCGAGATCTTTTAAGTCAGGTGCAACATTAGCAGCACGTTTACACACAGACAGAACAAAAGCATTTCATCGTGAATAATAGATAAGGGAAAAGTGAGAGGAGAAGAAAAAGACACACTACTGAAGCAGTGACACAGTCCACATGCAAACAGTTCCTGAAGCTCCACTTTAGATAGAAGCTTTTGGATGAATATTGAAAAAAATGGAAAGTGCAAGGGAAATACAGACATACAAATCAAATTGCCCAGGCATCCTATTAAGCAAAGGTATTTTTTGACACAGTCCATGGTTGGATTAACCCACAAGGGGCTCTGGGCAAAATGGAGATGTGTCCCTGTTGGTTTCCTCAGTAATATATGCTCACATACACAGAAATAATTCCCATTACAGTGAAAATAAGGAAAGTGCTCCCTTCTGATGTTCTTCCAGATCTTACTATTGTTATGAAGACATTTGGTCCTCACAAAGATAGAAGCACAAGAGTACTCACACACACACACACACAGACACAAATACAGATTCTCTACACCAAGAGCGCTCAGGGCGAGAGACCGAGGCAGAGTTCATCATCTGACAACTGTGCAACCATCGTTCCTTGCAGAATAATTAAAGGAGAGACACAGCGGTGGGACTCTTGGAGTGAAGAATGAGTCGTCTCTGTCCTCGGGCTGCAAAACTACCAGCCACTCATCAGCTGGATACACTGAGAGAGAGGGAGGAGGAGGAGGAGGAGGGAAGCATCTGCTTAATTGGACGAACAGAAAAAGTATGAGGCCAAGGGGGTCAGCAGTGTGTGTGTGTGTGCGTTTGTAGCTCTAGAAGTCTACCTACATATGTGTTCAAGCACTAGTTTATGTTTATACTGTATGCATTTTCTTCTAGCTAGGACACACATCTCCAGGGCTGGACTCTGACTGTCTCCCTTAACAGCTGAAGATGTGTGTTGGGATGCATAGCCTACTGAATGCTTTCCTGTCTGAATTCATCCTGTACACTCACTATGTAAATGTACTGCGAGATATGAGTCTCCAGTCTCCCTCACTGTGTGGAAGCTGCTCTTGTCCTTGTACGTGCAGTATTTGTCTTGGACACAATGGCTATGTTTACAATACATCACAACAATAAGAACAATGAGTGGCCTTCATTACTGCTTACATGTGCTGCAAAAAAACCCCAAAACACGTGTTTGTTCAGACTTTCGTGGCATGTTTTTACCAGCATGCACCTGTCCCTTTCCAGTTTTTAGTTTTCCCTGTCATTGAATACATTTGGCCAAAATCCCTTCTTGGACTGAACTGCAACCAGTTCTTTATTCAGTCCTGTATTGCAGCTCTTACATTGCAAACAACCAGAGTCTCCGAACAACTGTCCACTGCTGCTCTGTATTCTCCTACAGTTGAGTGAAGCAACTACCAACAATTTTTGTCTTGATAATACTACCTACTGGACGATGTAGAAAACGGAATGCAAGATGAAGTCAGGCAAAATCGCCTTTTCACTGTTTACCTTTAGCTCTGTTGTGTGCAGCACTGCATTCAAGATGGAGACAAGGTTGGCTAGGCGTGAAAACAGGTCCTTCTATGGCCAAGTTGGCCATAATAAATATGCTATGTCCAGTTACACTTTCAAAATAAAGCTTGCTAGGAAACATTTCGGATGATTTCGGAAGTCCACTCAGGCTTACGCACCAAAACAACTTGGTTAGGCATAGGAAAAAAATCACAATTTGGCTTAAAATAACTGTTTCCTTAAAAGAACCAATAATGACTGGAATCAAACACTGGCCTGTGTGAAATTAAATAAAGATAAATGTCTCAGACACAGCAGCTGGAAAGCAGTTCAATCCATTTTTGTTGTTGAGAGTGTGCTCTGAAAAAATACCAGCCTCTTCACTCCCCCTCAACTGTGTGTGTTTTTAATGCAAAACCTATGCAACAAGCAACACATAATTAGTCTGCTCAAAAACAATATACAATTGTAACCTGAGCTGCAGCACATCAACACATAATTTGCACTATAAATGCATGGTTATGTGATCATAAGTACAAAAACATCATTGGATTTTAGTGTTCACACGAACCCTGTCTGACTTTCAATATATCACAATGGTGTTCTTTGTGACAAATAAAAATCCTTATCAGTGCTGAAAAAGATGATACTGCAGATCCTGCAACAGACACATTCCTGCATAGTTTTTGCACGTAATGAGCAACACAACTGTTGTTCTCATGTCACTGTTCTCACATTCTTATGCAGCAGTATTCATGCAGCAGTGTGATGTACAGGTTTCTGATAGCACTTTAGCAAGAACAGAGTGCTTTGGTTAATTGGAGCTGTTTTCCATCTGATCATGACACCATGAGAACTGCTGGAAAGGAGAAATTACTGAAAATCTGCCATTAACAGAACTTGAGGCTCTTATTGAACACTGCAGATAAAAAGCCATCCTCGTCCATCCAACATGATCAGTCTTATCAGATGACAGAAACAATGGCACTTCAAATCCAATCAAACTTTAGACCAAAAAAAAGAAAAAGGGGGAGAAAGAAAAGGAGAATTCATGGCACTAACTTAAGTTGAAAGTTAAGTTTTTTTGTTAAAAAAAAAAAAAAAAAAGGAGAAAGAAAAAGTAAAAAAGGAGCAAAAGTTCACATGGTCTACAAAAAAAAAAGAAGAAAAAAATCAAAGACAGTGTCACACCCCTGTACGCACACACACATACACACTTCCTGTGTATTGTGTGGATGGTGGCAAGCAGGAAAAAGCTGGGCCTCCTGATAGCGCTGTGATGGAGTGTTATTCCAGGATTAGCCTGTTTGTCTTGGTAGTTAGTGTTAAAGTGAAGTCCAGTAGTCAGTCAGACAGGAAGTCGCCCACACAGAGGCACAAACAGCCTCTAACAAACACTCTGCTGAATGATTACTCCTACATTTGAATACTGGCTCACTGACCTTCACTTATGAGTAATAATATCAGCAAACATTTTTACGGACAAAAAGCTAATACCACTGACAATAAATTGTAAGATTCACGCAAGGCTATTGTTTCAAAAATAAACAACCATTTTTCATACTTTGCTTAGTTGTAAGAAATGCAGGTATGTGGTCCTTTGTTACACTGCTACTTTAATAATGGAACAAAATGACCTTTATACAGAATGAAGGTGGAATGTAGCTTTGGAATAATTCAACAAGCTTTCCTCAGTACATACAAGGTAGAACCCCATGGTTAAACTTGCATCTGAGGAAGTTCAAACTGTAAGCTGAATTCAGAGAGTCCTAACTCCTGAGAGCAGGAGGACCTCAATATGCAACTGGGACAACAGCGTCCTTGCTCACCGGCTCAGCCAGGCTCAGGACCTTACACTTCTACACACCTGGGAATAATCTCAACGCAAACCTGAGCTCACTAGCTTTTCTAAAACTTTTCTAAAACACATTGACAGCTGTTTTAACGGGGATGACCATGGGTATCTCACCTGCCCAGTGGGTCCTCATTTCTCTGAATAATTATGTTGGAACAGTTTTTCTACATATTCAAAATCTGAACAACTAATTTCTCACCTGAAAAATAGTGACACAGTAATAGTTGTCATTTTTCCATCATTCCCTCTGGTTGATGTGAAATACATGCTGGGATACAAACAACTTCACATTACAGCATAATAACTCTATTTATATGCTTTCAACATGTTCCGCCAGTCCATTTGGAATTCATGCAGTACATGATAAAGCGAAAATTAATATTTCATCTTCAACAAAAGCCGCCATCTGGACCATTTACTGTTAAAGATGCCACTTTGGTTTGACCTGTAACTGTGCTGCCTCACTGGGTTAATCAGCATCATTTTGAATAGCACAGAAGCGTGAGACAACACTTCCGGCATTTATTAAAAATCTGAGCAGCAGGACACTGTCATCAGAAACACAGAAAATCCAAAAACACTGTAAGCTGTCAACAGTGAGGGCGGCGAGACTAGATATGAATGTATAGTGTCATACCACGGAGCATTTGGCACACACACATGTGCACAGATACAGTAAAGGCATTTGATTTGTCCAGGGAGTCACTGACAGCTGTGGAGATCAATCTGGATGATACAGAGGTGACAGGTGAGTGGTGATGATCTGCTCTGGACACCTTTGGATCATGGTGAATTCAGCCCAGGGTTATTCTACCACACTCCCCTCCTCCAGTATGACCTTACATAAACGTGTGTGTGTGTGTGTGTGTGTGTGTGTGTGTGTGTGTGTGTGTGTGTGTGTGTGTGTGTGTGTGTGAGAGAGAGAGAGAGAGAGAGACAGAGAGAGAGAGA